>NW_017731417.1:723205-757520 GCF_001890085.2 Hipposideros armiger | reverse complement strand
AAGTTTATGGTGACAATGCTCTACAAGAACGTCAGTGCCAACGATGGTTCACAAAATTCTGTGCTGGTGGTTTTGATCTCAACCACGCTCCTTAGTCAGGGAGTCCCACCGAGGTTGATGACGACAAAATAAAGGCATTGATCAAGTCAAACCCACATTACATGACAAAAGAGATTGCAGAAGCATTCAACAAACATCATTCAAACATTCACGACCACCTGAAGAAGCTGGGATATGTAAGCAAGTTCAATATTTGGGTTCCGCATGAACTCAAAGAAGTTCATTTGACGGCGCGTATAAACATCTGCAATATGCTCATTAAACGTGAGGGAAATGACCCCTTTTTGAAGCGACTGACAGCTGGTGATGAGAAGTGGATTATTACAACAATGTGGTGCACAAACGGTCTTGGTCCTTACGTGATGATTTGCCCCAAACGACATCGAAGGCAGACATTCATCACAGGAAGGTTATGCTCTCAGTGTGGTGGGATTTTAAAGGTGTCGTGTTTTTCAAGCTCCTACCAAGGAACCAAACAATCAGTTCGAATGTATACTGTCAGCAATTGGATAGTTTGAATGAATCCATCATCCAGAAATGTCCAGAGCTTGTTAATCATAAAGGAGTTGTGTTCCATTATGACAATGCGAGACCACACACAAGTTTGATCACCCGTCAGAAATGATTGGAGCTTGGATGAGATGTGTTGCCACTCCCACCATACTTGCCTGAACTTGCGCTGTCAGACTTCCACTTGTTTCGCTCTCTTCAAAACTCCTTGTGTGGTATTATAACGTTCAATTCAGATGAGGCTGTAAATCAGCACCTTGTTCAGTTTTTTGCAAATAAAGACAGATCCTTCTATGAACAAGGAATTAGGAAACTCACTGAAAGATGGCAAAAGGTTATTGAACCAAACAGACAATATATCCTTGACTGATCTTTGTTCTTTATATAAATAAATGACCTTTGAAAAACAGAAATAAAACGTCATGACTTTTCCAACAACCCTATAATTTCAATGAATTCATTGTCAGTGTGTTATCTCTAATTGGATCAAGTTATATTATCTAAAGAAGTCAGGTTTAAATTGCTTGTTTTCTGAATTAATAGAGGGAGAAATTATGTGAACAATACAACAAACAATAATTAAAAATGATTTATAATTTGCCTTTGAATTTATTCCATTTTTATAGAGAAAGAAAAATATTTACCATAGTAATGCAATCAGGTATGCCATAAGTGGCCCTCAGAGGCTGTCATGTCACCAAATGCAAAGGCATACTTTATTATTTATGTGGCTAGCAGGGTTAGCACATTTAGCCAAAAAAAACATATATATATATATATATATATATATATATATGTATATAAAATGCTTAAATTTCAGGAAAAAAACAAATTTTTTAGTGTAATATTATAGCTAATTTATGTATCAATGTGATTGGATCATGGGATGGCCAAGTATCTGGATAAACAGAGTTTCTGAGTGTGGCTCTGTCAGGGTGCTTCTGGACGAGATTAGCTTTGGCATGGGCAGATTGAGCAAAGTGGATTGCCCTCCCTAATGTGAGAGGGCATCGTCCAATCTGTTGAGGGCCTGAATAGAGCACAAAGGTAGAGGAAGGGAGAATTCCCTCTGAGTTTCCACAGGCTTCTTCTCTTGCCCTCTCTGCTCCTGGCTCTCAGGCCTTCAGACCTGGACTGGAACCGACACCTTCAGCTCTCTGGCTTTCAGGCCTTCAAGCCACACCACCCACTTTCCTGTGTCTCTAGCTTGCATACAGTAGAGGGTAGGACTTCTCAGACTCCATCATGACGTGAGCCAATACAGTATAATAAATCTCTTTATATATACTATAAACCTATTTTCTCTCTATTTCTACCTCAATATCTATATCTTGTATATTATATCTATATCTACATGCATATCTATAATCTATATCATCTATCCATATATATATGAGATATCTATATCTATCATCATCATCTATATCTCCTATTAGTACTTTTTTTTTTTAAAGATATATTGGGGAATTGGGGGAGAGAACAGTGTTGGGGAATTGGGAAGGGGAACAGACAAGTTGTTGTCCTTTTGTTCTTCAGTCTAGTTGTGGAGGATGTCGCTTCACTGGCCCATGTTGGTATTGTGATCATTGCACTCTTCCTGGCTGAGACAGATTGGTTGCTTGTCACTGGACGGCTGCTCACGGTGGCTCACGACAGCTCACGCCAGCTGCCGGCAGCTCACGCTGGCTGCCAGCCACTCATGGTAGCTTATGGCAGTCCACTGCAGCTCCACTGCAGCGCCACTGCAGCCTACATCATCGTGGGCGACTCACGGCAGCCTAGCTCCAGGTTGAGCTGTTGTTCACCATCTTAGCTGTAGAGGGCACAGCATCACTGGCCCTCATGTGGGATCTGAACTAGTGGCCCTGCTGCTCAGAGCTCACTCTCCCAAGCCAATTCTTAACCAACGAGCCACTCAGCTGGCCCTCTCCTTTTACACGGAGAACTCTAATACATATTGTATGCCTCTAATATTGCATATGACATACTTATACTAAGAATCATTCTTTATGTATCTGAAATTCATATTTAACTTCATATTTTTAATGAAATTCATATATTTAACTATGCATCTTGTATTTAATCTCACAACCTTTGGAACAAATGTTTAACATTCCTCCAACTTCTTGTTTCCCACCCATCTTTCAGAAGGTTTTTAAGAACTGCAGAATGAGGAGAAAAGCATAAGGTGGGTAGCATTAAAAAATTAAGGTAAAGATCCCTGTGAGAACACCCCCTGGGTTTCAAAGAACCTCTCTTGGACTCTCCCTGGCCTATTCAGAGCAAAGACCTTAATCTTTCAATGAAGAAACTATAAATACTTCCCATTTAGAGAGTTCATCAGAAATGGTGGAAAGTGGTACAAAGCCAAACCAAACCGAACATCTTGCTTTTCAGGTGTCTTCTCTATCTCTGTGTGGTGAAATATTCAGAGAACTAACTGAAATTCTACCATAGAATCACCATAAAATTCACTTTATCATTGACACTGACTGAGTTAACCAGGAAAATTCTGTTCACACGGCAATACTCATTTTCAATCATAAGAGAAAAAGCCAAGCCTTTGACAGATGTCAGAGAAAGTTACATTATTTGGACTTAACTGATTTCATCCTAATTTTAGTTTCCAGCTGCTGTTATAGAATCTTTACAAGATTTAGGCACCTCAGCTCATTATAGTGCTGTACGCCCTCTATTTCTTCATGTATTATAAATGTTGCATTAATCAGAGGCACAAAAGAGAGAAAGTGGATGTCAATTCTGGGAAGGAGCAAGGTAGTACAGGTCACTGTTAAATTTAACAACTTAATTTATTGGTGACTATTTTTAAAGCACTTTCTTATCTCTACCCACTCTTTAAATTAAATTTTAACACACAGCCATATTCTGACTCATACTTTTCTTTTTTCTCTACAAATGTAGTGTGGCTTCTCCCCCTGCCCCGCCATCTTTATCTGTTTGATGTTTATATTTAGCTAGTTACATTAATGAGTCGATCAGGGCTCTGAAGACAATAGTTGGCACCCATTTATATTCTTCTGTTATAAAAGCAATGAAAGGAGAAAAATACCTCAATGTTTTTTGTTTTGTTCTGTTTTGTTTTTATGTCTGTGAAATATACCTTTGTGTTGTTAATTCATTTCTCTTTCCAGAACTCTAAGGCCTGTCCATAGCAATCATTTTGGTTGTAGAAATTCCTTGGGCCATGTTGGAGTTATATAGTTTTTTGAATATGTGTTGCATAGACACCATAGACCAACTGGAAGCAAATCCAAACATGATGATATCTGTCATTGTTATTTCTTATATTAAAGAAAAAGCCTTTTATTACTATTAAGAATCAATATGTGTAATGATCTAAACTGTCAAACTTTTATCCCTATACTTTTGGTCATGGAACTATTTGTTCAGTTGAAATATTAGAATGGAACCTAAATAAATAATACCTAGAAAAGTGGATATCCTCTGATGAAAGTGTCACTCACTCTTATATTCCCTTTGTGGGGGTTTCTGGGAAGGTTTCAGGAACCCTCTGAAAGTCTCCAAACCACATTTTGAAGGGCAATACCTGCTACAAATATTATAAGAAACAAGAACATTTATAAAGCCAAAATGACAGAAGAAAGCAAAAGAAATGGGAGTCGATTAGTATACTTGCTCTGTTTTCTAAGTCATCTCTCCTACTTAACGTTCAAACTGACATTAGACATCTACAGATCAAGTGAAGTGTTCCTGTATCCCCACAACTCACTCTAGACATCCCTCCCCTAAAGTGATTACATAATATTGTTACAACTGTTTGCATGTCTGTCTCTCACTAGATTGTGCATCAGGAGATATACATTCTGGATCCACACTCGTGGCCCCAAATGCTGGAACACATCCTCAGGTGCTGTTTGGCATTGATGATCCTAGACTGTTGAGGGGAAAACCCAACATTTCAAGTGACTGAGGCTCTACCTTCTCTTGATTCTGCCTATGCACCAAGCTCCTCCAACTTGAACTTCATATTGAGAGTCAGGCAAGAACCTGGTACTGTCCTGTCTTTAACTAATTGATGTATTAGCCAAATAGAAATTTGGTTCTTTTAAGATGAAGTTATGAGTTACCCCCTAAACTACTTTGTGTTCTCTTTTGCCCAAGTTTCTCAACTTCTTTTGCTGGTGGTGTCTTTCCATCTCCTCCAAAAACTAACAACAAAAAGTAACTCCACTTCTCTTCTAGAATTTTTTTAAACAATTAATTACCTCCATGAGTCATTTAAATCAGAGCCTAGACATCATTTTCTATAAGTTTTTCCTCAAGAAATACTGCAATTTTAAAAATTATATTTCTAATAATATAGATTTCAAGCTTGATGAAGTCTCATATTTGTTCATGATTTAGGACTATATAGATCTCTTTTACTTAAAACTAGCTGAAGTTTTGGTAACTCAGAATTTCCTTGGTAAGCAGTGACAACTGAGGAGTTTACTCTACTGACATTTTCTTCATCCACTGAATTCACATGCAAATGTCAAGCCGGGTTCTCCTAGACAATTTTCCTGGCCCGCACTCATCTCACTACCTCAATCTGATTGGACCCTCTGGTATATTCTCACATAGCACCCTGTGCTTACTTTTCCAAACCTTAAGCCAATAGAAGTCAGGACAAGCCTCGCTTGATGATTTATCCTCAATGCTTAACATGGGGCCCAGCACCTGACAGGCATAAAAAAGAAAAAAAAAGGGAAAAAGAGAAAAAAGGGATAAGCATGATGAAGCATCTACTGTGTGTGTGTATACTATGTGAGTCACTCATGAGCCAAAGATAAGGACTGACCCCTGTCACAAAGGGTAAGAAAACATGTCTAAATAAATAATTATGTATTAATCTGATTTTAAAGACAAATCAAATGTGGTAGATTCATGAGAATGAGGTAAAGGAGACAATTTAACTCTGATGACAGAAAAGACACACATGAGTGTTAAGCTGAAATCTTGAGGGTGGTGAAAGTGTGTCAGGGAGCCAGGGTGCCAGGCATATTCTGGGCATTTGGGATGACACCGGATTCCACCAAGTCTGAGACACTTTCAATTGTCAGCTACACAATTAAAATTAAAATGTGATTTTTTAAAAATGTGCATTATGAAAGAATCTGCACATATTGGTTGTTTTTTTGTAATAATAACTTTAATAGAATTTGTACGAATATGATCTCTCCAAATTAAATTGTGTAATTAAGTGGCTGATTTAGATTTATGATTTTTAATTGAAATCAGTTCTAAATTTATGCTCACTAATAGAAGAGCCAAGAGAAATTAAGGGTCACTCTAATTAGCAATTCACCAATTATTTATCAAATATTTAATGATTTTTATCAATTCTGAAACACTTTTCATATTTTGAGACATGTATTGCTGTAATTGTGATATGTCTTTCAATCAGTGGAGTGTCATAGTTTAATTGGTAGCTTTTTCTTTTTGGTGGTACCATGGGTTCTCATCTTTGCAGTAATGCACTATACGTAAGTAGCGATGAACACTGGCTTTGCCAATATTGTTACTAGGAGGAACGTGGGATTCAGTTGGGAGACTCTGATCACAGCATTTTCATCAACAAATCAATGCATAACCTTGTTTTGTATGCATTTCTGTTTAAAGACTTCAGCTTTGGGCTTTGGAAACGTTTTAAAGAGAGAAATTACCAATAAAAATGAAACAAAAAACAGAACAATGTGGCACCAAATAGGTTGCAGATAGGACACTTGTTTATAGTGTGAGAACTAAGCCGAGAGGGCAGAGTGTCACCTTTGTCCTAACTAGGCAGGCAATCAAAATCTTTCTCTGCCCTGTGTCTTCACGTGCCTGTGAATGACCCTGTTTAGGGTCAAATGCTGCAAATCTTGTTTTGGGAATTACAAATAAATTTTAGCAAATAGGTGAATTTGCAAATATGAAACTTTTGAATGATGAGGATCAATATAAAATGATACATTGTTTCTTAAAATCAATACACATGTAAAATGATGCATTTCTCATAATCAGTGCTAGTAGTTAATAGGCTTTTTAAGTAGTTAGGTAGGCTTTGTAATTATTAGGTCAGGCAAAATAGCTAAATAGGAGATGAAACCTATTAAAATTATAAATTAAAAACTAAAATATATGAAAGAGCTTTAAGTTTGCAGATGGAACCAAAAATTATTCACAAGGTTCTTTAAAATGATTGCTAAAATCAGATAGAGCTACAGATGGAATAGGATTTAACTGGGCTTAAAGACTTGATTGTGAATAAAAAATTTGAATTGGTAACTTTAATATACAAAACAATTTTTAAAACAAAAAGGAACCACTTGAATAGCCTTTCATATTTGGAAAAGATACTCTTAAGTTTACCAAAAATGATGGAAATCAGTCCAGAAAGAAGTGCACTAAGCACACCCCCAGTGTGTACAGACTGTCGTGTGAGCAGCTTCCTCCTAGCCTGGCATGGGTGGGAGTGGGCAAGGGATATGCAGAACAGGGGGAGAAGGTTGGTGAGAAAGCGGGTACAGGAAAGGAAAACCTTAATGAAATGGCATCTATGAACCTGACTGGGACTGAGATAATCTTGATTTGACTGAAAAATAATCATGGTACAGCACACACTTACTAGAAAGGCTATAGATGAACATTGGTGCCATGATTGGAAATGGGAAATCGGGGTAAAAAAATACAGGTAAATTCAGGGCAAGAAGAAAAAAGTTCTATTTTTGAATTTCTGAGTTCTTTAAATTGTGAAAAAGTGAACCAATTAAAATGGTTATAGTGTCAGAGTAAAACCAGGACTTTATATTGGCACTATTGACCAAGGCACGCACCACTATATAGATAGATGTGAAAGTCCCAAAAGGACATACCATATTTCCCCATGTATAAGATGCACCTTAGTTTTGGGGCCTGAAATTTGAAAAAAATGTATTACATAAAGTTATTGAAATCAACTTTTATTCATCATAAAATTCATACAACTCTTCATCACTTGTGGTAAATGCAAGTAAAAAAATCTACGACCATTGTATAAGACGCACCCAGTTTTTAGACCCCAAATTTTTCAAAAAAGGGTGCATCTTATACATGGGGAAATACGGTAATTGACTAACAAGCAGAACTTTCCAGATTCTTAGGAACTGGCAGAAAGGCTGAAACCCCACAAAAGGGTCAGATTTTAAAGAGAGTGAGAAATACCGGGAGAGGTTTTTCCTTTGGAGAAAGCTGTGCCTTGAGTCTCCTGAAGTTGGGGTGCACAAAGGAATGATGGCTGACTTCCACCAGGGAGACCCAGATTGCAAGACACTGGGGCTGGTAAGCGGCCTTGCTGGAAGATTGAGGAAGGTCTATCTATGCCACTGCAGGTGGCAAGAACCCGTTTCCTTCCATGGCTGGACAATGGCTGAACAATACTCCATTGTACACATGTACCACCTCCTCTTTATCCATTCATCCATTGACGGACACCCAGGCTGCCTCCACATCTTGGCCATTGTAAACAAGGCTGCAATGAACATATGGATGCACATGACCCTTGAAGTGACGTTTTGGGTTTCTTTGGATAAATAACCTGAAGAGGGATTATTAGATCCTTCTTTGTTTCTTATTATGGCCTTTGTTTTAAACTTTTTTTCCATTTTTATAAAATATTGGGTCATCAGAAAAGTCATGATGTCTGTTTGCAACAGATGGCACTAGTTCATTTTTAGAAGTACTAGAGTCATTCGTATTTATGTTATTGCTATGTCATTTGACAGCTACAGTTCTAGCTTCATTCAAAAAAAATTCAGCAATTTGGTTGAGTTTTGGAGATTTTACAACAATTTGAAGATGGAAGACCAAACTATGCAATTTTGTCATATCTTACTGTTTTACTTTCATAAAGGTAAGAACGCATGTCAAGGTTTTGAAAAGTTGCATAAAGTTTATGGTGACCGTGCTCTACAAGAACGTCAGTGCCAATGATGGTTCACAAAATTTTGTGCTGATGATTTTGATCTCAACAATGCTCCTTGGTCAGGGAGGCCCACCAAGGTAGATGACGACAAAATAAAGGCATTGATCTAGTCTAACCCATGTTACATGACACAAGAGATTGCAGAAACATTGAATATCCATCATTCAAGCGTTCACGACCACCTGAAGAAGCTGGATACGTAAGCAAGCTCAATATTTGGGTTCCACATGAACTCAAAAAAGTTCATTGATGGCACTTATAAACATCTGCAATATGCTCATTAAACATGAGGAAAACGATCCTTTTTTCTTTAAGATTTTTATTGGGGAATTGGGGGGATGGTAACAGTGCTGGGGAATTGGGGGAAGGGGAACAGAGAAGTTGCTGTCGTTTTGTTCTTCAGTCTAGTTGTGGAGGACGTTGCTTCACTGGCGCAGGTTGGCACCATCATTGCGCTCTTCCCGGGTGAGGCAGATCAATCCCCGGCTTCTGGACGGCTGCTCACTGTGGCTGCTGGCTGCTCATGCTGGCTGCTGGCTACACACGGTAGCCCACGGCAACCCACTGCCACAGGAGCTGTAGTCTACACCATCGCCGGCGACTCATGGTATCCCAGCTCCAGGTTGAGCTGTTGTTAGCATCTTAGCTGCAGAGGGCAGTGTCACTGGCCCTCATATGTGGGATCCGAACCGGGGCCCTCTGGCATCCCCAGCCAGTTCTTAACCATCACACCACTCGGCCAGCCCAAAACGATCCTTTTTTGAAGCGACTGATAGCTGGTGATGACACGGGGATTGTTTACAACAATGTGGTGCACAAACAGTCTTGGTCCTGACATGATGATTCGCCTTAAATTACATAGAAAACAGACATTCATCAGAGGAAGGTTATGTTCTCAGTGTCGTGGGATTTTAAAGGTGTCTGTGTTTTTTGAGTTCCTACCAAGGAACCAAACAATCAACTTGAATGTGTACTGTTGGCAATTGAACAGTTTGAATGAATCCATCATCCAGAAACGTCCAGAGCTTGTTAATTGTAAAGGAGTTGTATTCCATCGTGACAACACGAGACCACACGCAAGTTTGATCACTTGTCAAAAATGGTTGGTGCTTGGATGGGATATGTTGCCACACCCACCATACTCGCCTGACCTTGCACCATCAGACTTCCACTTGTTTCACTCTCTTCAAAACTCCTTGCGTGGTATAACGTTCAATTCAGATAAGGATGTAAATCAGCACCTTCTTCAGTTTTTCGCCAATAAAGACAGGTCCTTCTATGAACGAGAAATTATGAAGCTCACTGAAAGATGGCAAATTGTTATCGAACAAAATCATTGATCTTTGTTCTTTATATAAATAAATGACCTTTGAAAAACATAAACAATATGTCATGACTTTTCCAACAACCCAATATCTTTTTTTCATCCCTTTAGTTTCTGTCTGTATGTATTTTTCAATGTGAAGTATCTCTTGCAGGCAGCATATATAAGGCTTTTGTTTTTTTATGCATTCAGCCTTCCTATGTCATTTGATTGGAGCATTTAATCCATTTACATGGAAAGTAATTATTGATAGATATGTAGCTATTGCCATTTTATTATATATATATATATATATATATATATATATATATATATATATATATATATATATATATATATATATCCATCTTAAAGAATTCCCTCTAGCATTCCTTTAATATTAGTTTGGTAGTGATGAACTCCTTTAACTTTTTCTTGTCTGTGAAGTTCTTTATCTGTCCTTCAATTTTAAATGATAGCCTTGCTGGGTAGAGTGCCCTCAGTTGTAGGTCTTTGTTTTTAATCACGTTGAATATTTTGTTCCAACCCCTTGTGGCCTGAAAAGTTTCTGTTGAGAAATCAGCTGACAATCTTGTGAGGGCCCTCTTGTAAGTTACTAGTTGCCTTTATCTTGCTGCCTTTAGGATTCTCTCTTTGTGTTTAACCTTTGTCATCCTAATTATAATGTATCTTGGTGTGGGCCTGTTTAGGTTCATCTTGTGGGGGACTCTCTGCGCTTCCTGGACTTGTATGTCTATTTCCTTTGTCAGTTTAAGGAAGTTTTCAGTCATTATTTCTTCAAATAGGTTCTCAGTCCCTTGCTTGCTCTCTTCTCCTTCTGTAACCCCTATGATGCAAATATTTCTGTGCTTGATGTTGTCCCAGAGGTCTCTTAAATATCCTCATTTTTGGATTCTTTTTTCTGTTCTGATTGGGTGTTTTCTGCTATCTTACTTTCAAATTGCTGATTCGATCCTCTGCTTCATCTAGTCTGCTGGTGATTCCTTCTAGTGCATTATCCATTTCAGTTATTGCATTCTTCACTTCTGAGTGGTTCTTTTTTATGGTTCTTATGTCCTTTTTTATGCTTGCTGTCTCTTTGTTGAAGCTCTCACTAAGTTCCTGGAGCATACTTATAACCACTGTTTTGAACTCTGTCTCTGGTAGGTTGCTTGCCTCCATTTTGCTTAGTTCTCTTTCTGGAGTTTTCTTCTGTTTTTTCACTTGGGACATATTTCTTTGTTTCCTCATTTTTTGCTGCCTCTTTGTTTGTTTCTATGTGTTAGGTATATCTGCTATGTCTCCCCATCTTGGCCAAGTGGCCTTATGTAGTAGGTTCCCTGTGGGATCCTGGCACAATCTCCCTGGTCACTTGCTCCAGGTGCTCCAGGAGTGTCCCTTGTGTGTGTTTTGTGTGTCCTCCTGTTATACTTGAGCCTCAATTGCTATTGGCATGTCAGTGGGTGAGATTGACCCTCAGGCTGATTGGCTGTGGGGTTTGTCCGTATCACATAGCTTATAGGCTGCTGTGCAGGGGTCCTTACCCCACTGAGTGGGATTCACCCCAGTGGGCTCTGGTGCCTGTTGAGACTGCCCTTTGTGTATGCCACTTGTGGGGCTAATTGGGTGGTACTTTGCTGTGGCCTGAAGCAAACCTCAAAATATGTTGGTTCTAGGGCCTCTTGGGAGGGGCCCCGGTGCAGGCCCAGGTCACTGAATGCCTGTGACTGGCTGGGGACTACCTGACAAGAGCTACAAAGCAGAGAAAGTGCCTCTGACATTGGGGCACTTGGGTGGGGTGGGATTCCAGTGGAGTCAGCAGAGTGGAGTGAGCGGAGCTCACCAGACCAATCAGATTCAGATTTGGCTCTGTGGGGGAGGGCTCAACACAGGAAGGATGCTACCCACCTGCCAGCTGCATGGGAGAAGGCTCCTTCATAGAGAAAATGTCCACTTTCCTCCGGCCCTTGCCTGGTGGCACACACCTCATTCTGTCCCTTAATTTGCCTCTGACACCTCCCCACCCCAAATCACTATTCTTCCACCAGAACCCAGGGTGAGTGCCTGCAAGTGAGTTACTCTGTGCACTGGCCATTTAAGAGAATGTCTGTGTTTCCCACAAGCCTTTGTCCTGCCAGGTTGGTTGGAATGCCCACTGTTTTCCACAGCCAGATGTTGTGGAGGCTCCTCTTTCCAGCACCAGTACTCCAGGCTGGGGAGTCTGGTGCGGGGCTGGGCCCCTTGCTCCTCTGGGGGAACCTCTGCAGCCGAGATCTCCCTTCCAATTCTCAAGCACCACACAGGGTTTGAGGCCAGCCTGTTTTGAGTCTCTGCCCTTCCCACCAGAATCACTATGTCTTTTTTATTTCCTTAGTTATAAGACTTCTGTTCAGCCAGACTTCAGAATCTCCAGGATGAGTTTTGATAATTTAGTTGTCATTTTAATGTGTTTGTGGAAGGAAGCAGGCACAGTGTTTATCTACTCTGCTATCTTGGACCTCTCCCCAGTTTTTCCTTTTTTTTTTTTTGCTAAGTAGCTTTTGATTGTATCTACATGTGACAATTGTGTTTCCATTTATCAGTTGATGGACATTGGGGTTGTTTGTAGGTTTTGGTTGTTATGAACATAGCTGTTACAAATATTCAGTCTTGTGTGGGCATATGTTTTAATTTCTCATGAGTGAATATACAGGAGTAGATTTGCTTGGTCAATGCTAGGAAAGTGTACATTTAACATTATATATATATAAACAAACAAACAAACTGCCAAATGGTTTTCCAAAGTGGATGTATAATTCTGCACTCCCACGTATAATGTGTGCAAGTTTCAAATGCAGGACATCTTCCTCAGCACTAGGTACTGTTGTTCTTATTGTTATAATAATTACTATTATTTTTGCCAGTCTACATCAGTGGTATCTCATTTTGTTTTTAATTTGTGGTTTTAATTTGAATATCTCTGATGACTACTAATTTGAGAATATTTTTTTGTTTTTTGCCATTTGTATCTCTTTTTTTGATGAAGTATTTGTTTAAAGTTTTATCTAAGTTTTAAATCAGGTTTTATGTCTTCTCATTAAAGAGAGATACTTCTTATATATTCTGGAAATAACTCTTTTATCAGAAATGCATATTGCAAATATTTTCCTACAGTTTATGAGATATCTTTTTATTCTTGTAATTATGTTTTTTAAAGAATAAGGGTTTTTAATATTAAGGGACTATAATTTAGCAATTTTTTAATATATATGCCTCTTATATTCCATCTATGAGACCCAAGGATACAAAGATTTTCTCCTCTTGATTTTTCTACAAGATTCATATGTTTCACTCTTACATTTAAGTCTATCATCACTTTAACAGAATTTTTATATATGTTGTGTGGCAGGGTCGAGGTTCATATTTTTTAGGTTATTGCCCAATTATTTTATCGTTATTTGTTGAAAAAATTATTTCTCCTTGTAATTACTTCAGTGCTTTTGTCAGAAATCAATTGTCATGTATGTATGTGTCCATTTCTAGATATTTTATTCTGTTCTGTTTATCTATTTGTATAATCTTGCTCCCATACCACAGAATGGTTATTACTCAAGCTTTTTATTAAGTCTTGAAATCCAGTAGTTTAAAACTCAACATTCCTGTTCTTCTCCAGAGTGGTTTTGGTTATTTTAGGTTCTTTACTTCTTCATATAAATTTTAAAATCTTCTCATTTTCTTTCAAAATAGCATGCTGGAATTTTTTGTTTTGAAATTGCATTGAGTTTATGGATCAATTTGGAGTGAATTCACTTAATGAAGTTGAGTCTTCTAACTAGTGAACAATGTTTTTAATCTCCATTTAGTTAGAAATTTAATTTTCCCTACCATTGTTTTGCTGTTTTTGCTTAAAAATCTTGCACATATTTTGTTAAATTTATACTGAAGGTTTTCATAATTTTAATATTATTTTAAGTGAGCTTTTAACACTAGTTTTAATTTATAATGTTTTTGTACTAGTAAGTAGAAAAACAGTTATTTTTTATCTATTGACTGTACTTTGCCACCTTGCTAAATAGACTTTTGTTCTAGTAATTTTTTTTGTTTTTTAAGATTTGAAATTTTATATATTGTAGGTGATATAGTTTGTGCTTAGAGACAGTTTCCATCTGTCTTCATTTTCATATTCTTCATTTCCCATGTGTATAACTTTTCATTTTTTTCCTTTTAATTCACTGGCAAGACATATGTTTCAATGTTAATAGAAGTACTGAGAGTGAGAATTCTTATTACCTTCTTCCAAATCTGGGGAAAAACATTTGGTCTTTATCTGTTAAGTATATATTATGGGGGCTCAGGTTTTTATAAACATACTTTACCAGGTTAAGAAGTTACCCTCCTATTCCAACTTTAATGAGATTTTACCATAAATGAATGTTAAATGCTATCTATTTATTTGGTATCTATTAAGACGATCGGTGGTTTTTCTTTTTAGTCTGTTGATATGGTGTACTACAGTGATTGATTTTCAAATGTTCAACCAATCTTGAATTCTGGGGATAAAACCCAGTTGGTTTTGGTATGTAATTCCTGTTACATATTGCTGAACTCAATTTGCCAGTATTTTGCTAAGAATTTATGTGTCTATGTTCATGAGGGATATTGGTCTTAATTTTCTTATAATGTCTTTGTCTAGTTTTTATTCAGGGTAATGCTGGCTTTATGAAATGAGTGGGGAAATATTCACTTATCTTCTATTTTTTGGAAGGATTTGTATAAAATTGCTATTTTTTTAAGTAACAGGTATCATTTTAATTCATTAATGAAGGCCTCTGGGATTGGAATTTTTTTCTGGGAAGGTTTTTAACTACAAATTTAATTTATTTAATAAACAAAGACTATTCTTCACATTTATTTTCTTGCATGAGTATTGGTATCATGTGTCATATAAGGAATTTATTCATTTCAGCAATGCATTCAGATTTATTGGTATAAAGTTGATGGTATTCTTCCCTTATTATCCTCTTAACATAGGTAGAATCTACAGTGCTGTCCCCTTTTTCACCTGATATTGGTATTTTGTTATTTTTTTGTTTTCCTAAATTAGCCTATTCAAAGAATGAGCTTTTGGTTTTATTTATTTATTCATTTTTTGCCTCCATTGATTTTCTCTTTCACTGTTTTGTTATATCCTTTTCTTTCTTCTGATGCATTGTGTTTAATTTGTTCTTATTTTGATTTCCTAGGGTGGAAGTTAAGTTCATTGATTTGAGACATTTCTTTTTTCCTTACTATACATTATTAATGATTTAAATTTGATACCACAAATTGATGTGGTATGTTTGTTTTAATTCCCATTTAATTCAAAATTCTTTCTAATTACTTGGTGTTGAAGTCATGGTAGAATAGATGGGAATTTTTAACTCTTGCTCCAGCTTCAGTCTTAAGAATATCCTATGAGTCTGGGCCTCAAAAGTGGAGCTTTCTTAGCAATTCTACTTCTACCCCTACAAATACATATGAGGCCAGATAATGTTTCACGAACTCATCCTAGAAAAAGTGCTACATACCTCATTGCTGAATATCACTATGGTCACCTTCGAATTACTCCCCTTGGGAAACTATGCACTGACACCAGTGCCTCGTCTACCCTTCAAAGCAATTTTGGAACTCTTATTCTGGCATGGCCATCAGAATCAGAGCTGTCATCTTATTACCCTTGGTGTCCTGAATGTCATCAAAATGTCTTCCTTTCAATTTTTCCTTTATCTTCAGGTAAAGAAAGAAATCATTGGGGGCCAGATCAGGTGAGTAGGGAGGGTATTCCAATACAGTTATTTTTTTCCTGGCTAAAAACTCGCTGACAGACAGTGCCGTGTGAGCTGGTACATTGTCATGATGCAAGAGCCATGAATTGATGGCGAAAAGTTCAGGTCATCTAACTTTTTCATGCATCCTTTTCGGCACTTCCAAATAGTAAACTTGGTAAACTGTTTGTCCAGTTGGTACACATTCATCATGAATAATCCCTCTGATATCAAAACAGGTTAGCAGTATCAGTGCAACAAGTTCGCGAAATTAATTGGCAGACTTCATATGTTGAAATCCTAACCCCAGTACCTCAGAATGTGATCTTATTTGGAAGTAAGATCATTGCAGATATAATTAGTTAAGGCCATTAGGGTGGGCCCTAACTCAACATAACTGATGTCCTTGTAAAAATAATCTATTTGAGCATGAGTGCACGTACACACACACACCACCACCACCACCACCACCACCACCACCATCACATTGAGACAAAGGTAGAGAATGGGGTCATGTTCCTACAAGCTAAGGAACATTGAAAATTGCCAACAAACCACCATGAGCTAAGGGAGAGGCATGGAACAGATTCTTTCCTCATAGCCCTCAGATGAACCTGCCCTGCTGACGCTTTTATGTTAGACTTTTAGCCTTCAGAACTGTGAGGCAATAAATTTCTGTAGTTTAGTCACTGAGTTTGTATTGCAGCCTTAGCAAATTAATGCAGACCTTCTAGGTGGCAGCCAAATTCTGCATGGAATCTGTCATGGGTCTTGGGTGGGAGAGAGTTTCTTTCCTTCCTTCAGTGATAGCAAACTTCTGCTTGGTATCAGTAAAATATACTGGACCCAAGAGATTTACCTGCTCCTTCTCCAGAGGCAGATGGGTTTTACTTTTATCCTTTAATCAGAAGCAACAGGTTTTTGCCTGGGTCCCTGTGGTTTGAATGTTTTCTGCCTTCTTGCCCAAACCAACAGCTTGAGATGTGTGCTTCTTATGAAAGGGGAGTCCTGGGAAATGGGGCAGGGGGAGGTTTGTGGCTTTCTGCCAGCAACAACTGATTTCCACCAGCAGACATGCACCCTGAGGGCTAATATCTCCAGTCTCCTGTCCTGTCAGAAACCCTTCATGCTTTCTCATTAGCATTAGGTGGAGTTTATGAAAAAGAGCTCTCGAGTACCTGCATCTCCCTTTGTGTGAGGGCTTCCAGTCATTCTTAACTGGTTTGGTAGCCCACACTCAACCTTTAAGAATTGATTAACCTTTTGGCTGATTTCTTTCTGATCTGAATCTATGGAACCAACCTCTTCTCCTCATGTTCCACCAAATGTGGAAGAGTTTGTGTGTCCCCACTCTTCAGAGAAGCTGGACATTAGAATTCAGGTAGCTTTGTTGCTTTTCAAACTCAGCTTCCTATGAACTCAAGAAAAGCAATAATGTTGGAGATAATCTTGCTTTTCCTTATGGTTTGGGTAGAAACAATGATGGTGTGTGTGTGTGTGTGTGTGTGTGTGTGTTTCTACATATGAGATAGAAACAGAACAAAGTTTTTCCTTGCTGTTATAGTTGTGTTGCTCTTCACTGTTGCCTGGGAATCTGTTATGCAATTTACTCTGAGCTAACAATTCTATGGGGTGATCTTCATTTGTACAGATTGTGCTGAGAGCTAAAAAAAGGATAATAAGGATATGAGGTCCTGAACAAGATGAATTTTGCATCTTATTGGTGCTTATAAGAGTATGATATGTTTCTTTCTTTCTTTTATTTTAAACAAACAAAAAATGTCTACTGACATGTTGAGTTTCAAAACGCAACATACTTAATGTTAATTTTAACTAAGATGCAAAGTACTGTCACTGGTGAGGTTTCTATTTAACTGCTTACAGTAAAGCTCCTCCCAAATTTTGGAACCAAAAGGTTACTGTTATATTTGGATTTGAGATACTGAAGTTGGTGAATGGGATGGTGGGTAGGACTGGTTCCAGCTGGGGGACATGAATGAAGCTACATGGGTTCTAATGTAATTTGACTAAATTTACACAGACTTCCAGTCTTGAGGTTACACCTGTGAGTGGCATCAAGACTTTTTACAGCAGCACAGTGCTAGTCTTCCCACAGTTAAGATATTGGAAGGCACAAAGTACATATTTTTATAAACATGTTCACATTTCAATTATGTATATGCATTTATTGTGTGCTTTAAAACACCATTAAATATGAACACTCTTTTAAAACTCAATGTGTGATAGGTGCTACATTAATGCATTTTAAATATTCCCCAAATTTGCATAATAATTATATTATTAATATTAAAATAATATTACAGTAGCTTGTACTTTTGTGCCAGATATTGTTTTAATTGCCTTATACATATTGTTCAATTCTTAGTAACAACAATCTGATGACATTGATGCTAGACGGCATTTAATGAGTGTTATTTCTTTTCCCATATTCTGCTAAGCCCTTTACATACTTTTGATCATTTAACTGTCACAACTACTCTATCAAGTATGTACTATTGTTATTAATATTTTATATAAGTGAGGAAACTGATCTATAGAAATGTGATTTACCCTAAGGTATAAAATTAATAAAGACTTGAGGAGCAGGAAGTTGAACCAAAGCAGTCTCAGTATACTATTGTAATATAAAAAGGACAGGTTTAGATCTCTAGGGAATATAGATGAATTTCTGGAATAAAGCAATTTTATGTCATATTATATTGATTGTATGGAGGCCAGTCTCCAGGAGAAAGAATCTTGTGACACAGTGGCAGGAGAAAATGGCTGTTCTTTCCCCATTCTTCACCAATGACAATTATGAATGCCTGCATTGACACTCTGTGGAAAGGCAAACAACGTGACTTCAGGACTGATGGATATGGACAGTACTTGACCTTGATACCTGGCTCCAAGTATTTTCATGGCACACCTGTTAGAGTGAAGATGTATGTGAGAAGTGAAATCTGGCTCCAGGACTGACTTAAAACAGGTTTACTGAGATGGTAGGAATAATCCTGGTGAATGTTGAGAGTAAGGGCACAGGGAAACATGTGCATAAGACTTGAGGGGAAAGATCATAGTTGAGTCCAAAAGCAACATGTAGTTTTGAATGAGACGAGAGTTGAGATAAAGGGAAAGAGTGGCCAGAAATATGGATGGGACATTAACCACGGAACTTGCATCATGAAGGCCTTATGTTCTGAGTTTATTTTATATGCAATGGAGTCATGAAATGATTTTTTTTAAAGGGAGGGATGTCTACATGTTTGCAGACCTGAAAGATCACTCTTGCAAATGTTATGAGAGCTGGATCATTAGAACGAAGGCTGGGGACAGAAAAAATACTTAGGTGGCCAATATACAAGTAGGGGTGAAATATAAGGAGAACCTGAAGGGGCATAGAGAGAACTGAAGAGATTCAAGGGATACAAGTAGATTCAATAGTATTTGGTGACTGATTAGACATGTTGGAGGGAAAGAAGTGAGAGATACTTTCTAGGTGTCTGGCTTTGGCAACTGTGTGAACCGTTAACTAAAAACTGAAGTAGAGAAGAGAAAACTTGGTGGGAATAAGAGTTCAGGTTTGCACATATTGATTTGTATACATTCAAGAGATACTCAAGTGATGCCATGTACTAGGGAGTTGAATACAGTCAAATTTGGATTGCGAGGAACTTGGTTTGCAAGTGTTCCACAAGACGAGCAAATATTTCTAATATATTTTAACTAGGTAAACAAGGGATGTCTTGCAATATGAGTAGTTTGTTTCCGGAATGATTTATACTCACAAACCAAGGTATTACTGTATATGTAAATATATAGCCTTTGCATCCAGTGTAGAAAATCCAAGCATATTGCAGATTTGGGTGTCATCAGGAAACAGATGGCAGTGAAGGTATAATGGTGAGTAAGCTTACCAGGGTAACACATGTAGCATAAGAGAAACAGTTTGAGCCTGGAACCTGATGATACCCCATATTGAAAGAGGGAGACGGTGTGGTAAGAATTCCTCCTACAGCAGCAGGAAAGAGTGGTCAGTGAAGGCTGGAATGAAAGGAAGTGAGTGTCCCACACAATTAGATACTGCAGAGAGGTTAGCTGTAATTAAAGCTGAAGCACATGCACAGACAGGCCATGGAGAGAGAGGAGGTCCCACTGAAGTTTTCCTGGATGCCTCCTTTGTTTTTGTTCAATATGAATGGAATACAGGGGCCCTTTTCTAGGACCTTCCAGCTTGCCAGCTTCCCTTCTGCCTCAGGGCTTCTGCACCTGAGTTTCTCTCTACCTAAGAGCTCTTGTCGCAGCCTCCTTTTATCCTACCTCCTTATCACCCATTGATTCTCAGGTCAATTGTCAGCACTTTAGGAATGTGTGTGAGCTAGGTTCTAACCTGGGTCAGGCCTCTCTGCTCTATGTCCTCAAGATGTATCATACTTCCTTATATGACACTTTTCACAAGAGCTATGAAATAGTTACTCGTGAAAACTTCCTTTATTTTATTTTAATTAAAGTTTATTGGGGGTGACAATGGTTAGTAAAGTTACATAGGATTCAGGTGTACAGGTCTGTAATACATCATCTATATATCACGTTGTGTGCTCACCACTCAGCATCAGTTCTCCTTCCATCACCATATATTAGATCCCTTTTGTCCTCATCTACCACCCCCTCCCTCCTTATCCTCTGGTGGCCACTAAACTATTGTCTGTGTCTATGAGTTTCATTTCTTTGTCTTGTTCCTTTATTGCTTTCAGTTTTATATCCCACATATCAGTGAAATCATTGGTTCTCTATTTTTTCTGTCTGACTTATTTTGCTCAGCATTATAATCTCAAGATCCATCCATATTGTCACAAATGGCACTATTTCATTTTTTTCTTATGACAGAATAGTATTCCATTGTGTGATATATACCACATCTTTATCCAATCATCTATGGAAGGACACTTTGGTTGTTTCCATGTCTTGGCCACCATAAATAAAGCTGCAATGAACATCAGAGCACATATATCTTTACAGATAAATGTTTTCAGGGTTTTTTGGTAGATACCCAGGAGAGGAATTGCTGGGTCATATGGTAATTCTATTCTTCATTTTTTGAGGAACCTCCACACTGCCTTCCATAGCAGCTGCACCAATCTGCATTCCCACCAACTGTGTATGAGGGTTCCTTTTTCTCCATAGCCTCCCCAACACTTATTATTGGTCTTGTTGATGGTAGGCATTCTAACTTGTGTGAGTGATATCTTATTATGGTTTTTATTTGCATTTATCTAATGATTAGTGATGTTGAGCATCTTTTCTTGTGTCTATTGGCCATCTGTATATCCTCTTTGGAGAAATGTCTATTCAGCTCCTCTACCCATTTTTTAAATTGGATTGCTTGTTTTTTTGTTGTTGAGTTAACTGAGTTCCTTATATATTTTGGATATTAGCCCCTTATTGGAGGTGCTGTCTGCAAATATTTTCTCCCATTCAGTTGGTTGCTTCTTTACTTTGTTGATGATTTCTTTTGCTGTGAAGAAGCTTTTTAGTTTTGATATAGTCCCATTCATTTAATTTAGCTTTTACTTCCCTTGCCTTTGAGATCAAATTCATAAAGTCCTGTTTGAACCCAAGGTCCATAAGTTTAGTACCTATGTTTTCTTCTATGCAGTTTAGCATATCAGGTCTTATGTTGTAAAGATAGACAGATAATTTTTGACAAAGGATCCAAAATCATACAATGGATAAAATGGTGCTGGGAAAATTGGACAGCCATGTGCAAAAGAGCGAAGCTAGACTGCTATCTGTCACCATGTATCAAAATTAACTCAAAATGGATCAAAGAACTAAACATAGGACCTGAAAATTTACTTTAAATGTCTGATTTTTCCCTAGTTGACTGTAGGTCAAAGGGAATAGGCATTTTGTGTCCTTTGTTCAACTTTGGATTTTTAACATCTGACAGAGTGACTGTACATAAAACATTTAATAAATGTAATTGAGCTTATTAATTTTATTCATTAAGGCAGTTTATGTGCTGCTTACTATGTGCAAGCATTGTTTTAAGCACTTTATAAATATTAACTCATTTATTTATTGAGTAGGGAATATAGTAAACAAAGGGGTACACAGGAAATTATAGACCAACTACCAAAAACATCTTTCTGAGGTGAGGATGCTATTCAGAAGGATAAGGTAAAATGAGACTTTAGATACAGGTGTCTCAGTGGAGGGTGACAAACCTTAGAGCCTGAATGCCTGAGATTAAATGCCACCTCAGCCCCTCAAAAACTGTATGATTTGGGCAATCATTTAATCTTTCCGATCACTTAATCACATCCTTTATTTCATCTATATTATGGGGATAGTAATAGTGTTTACCTCGTGGGTTGTTATGGGCATTCAATGATGTAAAATATGTTAAACCCTCAGAACAATGTCTGGCATGGAGTAGATCTTATAAAACCTGCTAGTATATTTTGCATATTCCATCACATCCCTTTCTCCTGCACACCCCCACCCGACACTTTCCTTCTTTCCCATATCTGCCTGTCTTGGAAACAGGCTATTGACTTTTAGCCATCAGAAACAGTCTAAAAATTAATTTTATCCCTAAGCATTTTCCGAATCATATGTCTCATTTATCTTCTAGTGACCTGAGTGGGTTTCAAACTCCCAGGTTTATATTAGTCCATTTGATGTTATTCTAATTGAAATTATACTGCTACTGCTTATAAGCAGAATGTAATTACTTCAGCTGGCATTTGGACATGACTACAGGCTACCCCAATAAAAATTACATGACCTTTTAAATGAGTATATGCACTCTTTTTTTAAATATCAGTAATGAAGAACAGATTAGAACAAGTTTCCTCAAATGCACACCAGAGAAGTGCCATCATCTCTGTGATCTCTTTTGCAGAGAGAAATATACCACCTATTTCTGTTCAAGTTATTGGTACATCATGATATCAAATCCCAGATAAGTGGCTTTACAAAAAAAATTAATTAATTTTTTTACATCATTTACAATAGAATCTCAAGAAAATATAGAAGACAACCTAATCTTTTGGGTGGAGAAGGTCTTTATAAACATAATGAAATAGACAAAAATTTGAGTGGAAAAAACTGGATATGTTCGGCAAAATAAAAACATTTAAATATATATTAAAATAAAAGCAAAAGATAGGAATTATGTTTTAGTTACATGTCCAATAATTATTCCAAATAGAGGAGGAGCTCATAAAAATCAAGGAAAAGGTGAATAACATAATGCAAAGCAGATATATGCAAGAACAGGCAATTAACACAGGCATCAAAGAAGTCAAATGACTAATAAAGTCAATGCATTCCCCTGCCAAGTCAAGTAAAATAATTATGGCCTCTTTTTGTATACTATAAATATTAAAAATAATGATTTCTAGAAGCATCTTGAATGCTCATAAATAAGAAACTGTTAAATTATGTATATCTATGTGATAAAATGTAGCATAAAGGATCAAAATACTATGAAATGTTAAAAATCATTAAAAGAATGATGTAGGTTTATAAGCTGATATAGAAAAATAGCCAACACGTATTACTAAGTGAGAAGAAAAGTTCAGAATAGAAGGGAACACTCTTTCCTTTGATAAAAGGAACACACATACCCATGTGCATGCAGACATACATAATAGTATATATGTATGTGTGTATGTTATGTATATGTACATACACATACATACATTTATGTGCGTATATATACATATAAATGCATGTATGCATTTACATGGAAAATTACTGGTTAAATACCTAAGACATTTCTGACAATGGTTACAGATTGAGGTTATGAAATGGATGGAAGGCTTACTAAATTCATATTTTCTTTGAAATCAAGCTGAAGGGTATTTACATAGAAATATGTTTAAGATTTTTTTTTTAATGCAGAGAAATGGGCACTTCCATGTTTTCCACTGCAAGCTTTGTGTTGGGTGACTTGGCATTATGTATCTAAAGCCTTAAAATGTACTTATTCTTTAAACTAGCAAAAAATCTTCTGGATACTTATTTTGAGAAAATGTCATTAAAAATACCATAAGGAGGCTCATTTTAGTATTCTTTATGGTAGTGGAAAGCTAGAAGCAATCAAAATAATGTATTAAAGAGTATTAAAGATTAAAGAAATTATATAAAGTACTATGTAGTCAGTAAAAATGATGTTTTCAAAAAGTGTTACATTTTGAAACATTCTTCAGGATATCAATGCTTACAACACAGATATAATCCAGGACACAGTATGAATGCACTATGTTAAAAAATATATTTAACAATAGAAATATTGGCAGTATGCATATGAAATGCTATTGTTACTATCTCTGGATAATTATATTATGGATGGTTTTTCATTTTCTTCTATATGTTTTTCAAGATATGCTGAATCTGTTCTAAAGCAATGCTGCATTTTGTCATTGAAATAATGATATTTTATTATACAACAAAACATGTTAATTGTGGAAATATTAGAAATACAGATATTCAGTCATAGCAATTACTGTTTAATAATTTTGTGTATGTATTATATATGTTTTATTACTATATATTTGCTAAGGACAAGATTATGCTGTATATATTGTTTTATAGATTGCCTTTTAAACTAATCAACATCTTATGAACATATTCATATCGGTATATACTTATTCATTTGTAACAATATGTAATAAAGTTTTATTTCATTATGTGGATTACTTTAGTTTATTTGTCACCATGATATAATGATTACATCAGTTATTTAGAAGCATTTATTATTAAAATAATACAACCAGAAAATGTCTGTAGTGAAATTTATTCACAAATCATTAATTACTTCCCAAAGAGAAAATTATCTAAGTGGGATTGATATTTCAAAAAAATGTGTGTAATTTTAAGACTTTTGATTGATACTGGCAGGTTGAATCAGAAAGTTTATAGCAATTTACAAATCGATGTATTTTTTGGCTCTGTACCAAAACAGGTCTTACACTTATAATCCAGGAAAACATGCTATTTTTTTTCCTAATGGTCAGCTCATCATCAAATCAGCTACCTAAGAAAAGTCTTTCTTTGTATTAATCCAATTTATTTCTCTAATGTTTATTTGTAAAATACATGGTATACACTAAACCTGGAGCTGGAGTTTCAAATATAAACACGATAATATCTTTAAAAGTTTAGATTATTATATGGAGACATATTCATAATAATTCTCTTTTTATTTTTAGCTGAGCCATCCTGCCACCTTTTGGCAGCTCAGCGGCAGCTCAGCTTGGGCGGGACTCAAACCGCTGTTGCTCAGAGCTCACACACTTGAGCGAGCTCTTAACCAACTGAGCCACTTGGCCGGCCCAATTCTCTTTTTTTTTTTTGAGCATATACAACATCGTAGTGTAGCAAAGTTGTTTTACTTATTTAACTTCTTTTCAGAATAATAATGATACCTACACAGGGAATTATTTCAACTTGCTCATTTATCTAAAGAACCAGAGAACAAACTAGTAGATATACTGTCTTGTGTACTCATTTATCAAAATATTAATGTATAAAGCATATTCATACACATACATAAACACACATGCAGATATCATAAAAAGCCTCAAGATGCCACAAGCTTTCTTTTTTCTCATTTTCTACTGTGGAACCTGTCAATATATGCCTGTTATCATTTTGTAAGTTATGTTTGTTTTGAAAATTGCCATTCATTTAATACATAGCTATTGGGCATTTCCTATGTACAAAGCACCTAGACTACAAACAAGAAAAAAATGTAGTTCCTGTGCTCACGGTCCCTCCTTACAGTCTAGTGAAGGAAGCAGTGGTCAAAAGCTCATGTACTCTCAACACAGCTACTGCATTAATATAAAAGTAATCAGCACATTATAATTATTTAGTCGTTATTCATGCAACATATATTTATTGAGCTTTTACTAAGTACCAGGTTCTGTGTTTAATACAATAGCAAATAAGAAATCCATAGATGCTGCCATCATGGAAAAAGAGATAAGAGAATCAATTTAAGCACCTGTGTGTAAATTTCTTAATAATGTGGTTTTGAAAGAATTCTCAGTGGGTTCAGGGAATATGTTTTAATCTGTTTATTTGTTTCTAAATATGAATACTTAGTGTCTGCTTTGTTGTGAGAGTATTTCAAATTGACATATTAAATATGCAGAAAAGTAAATGAGTTTTTAAATGCTATTAGAAATAAAATGGCAGAAGTGAAATTGTCAGGGTTTTTTTTTCTTAATCTGGTGGTAAAGAGTAACAAATGAAGAAACAAAAACTCATAGACACAGACAATAGTTTAGTAGCTACCAGAAAGCAGGGCAAAAAAGGTGGTGGTGGTAAAAGAGAGTAAAGGGGGTCAAAAATATGGTGATAGAAGGAGAACTGACTCTGGGTGGTGAACACACAATGCAATATATAGATGATGTATTACAGAATTATACACCTGAAACCTATGTAACTTTACTAACAATTGTCACCCCAATAAACTAATTAAAAAATAAAAAAAGAGTACATTAGTATTCTTTTCCTAGCTGTAAGATTTGAAAGAAATCTAACATTGAAATTATACAATTGGTTATAAATTCTTAGAAACATGTAACACAATTTGGCTATATTAAATTTTTGAGTTGGGGGGGAGAGAGAGAGAGAGAGAGAGAGAGAGAGAAAAGAGAGAGAGAGAGAGAGAGAGAGAGAGAGAGAGAGAGAGAGAGAGAGAGAGAGATCAAAAGAATAGGTTCCCAAAGTGAGATATTATTTTAGCAATAACCAAAGATATATGACATCAGTGTAGATTTTTCCTCCCAGTGGAGCTAAATGTGTCCGCAAGCTGATCCCAGATATCAATGAGGATGTTTTAGTGAGCATGTTTTAATATTATGGAATAAGTATATATCATAGATATTTTATACTACCGATGAAATTAAAAAAATTACAATGATTCATATTTGAATATTACATCATTCAGTCTTCTGAATATAGCCCCTTATAAAATATTTATTTTAAAACCTAATGCTCAAAAATCCTCATTTTCCTGATAAACAATTGTGCAACTCACTAAATTCTAATGTATTGTAAGTACTTCACTGCATGTTATAAGTTGTTTCAGTGCTTTATGGAATTAGTGTGAATTTAATAAGTGAATTGACACAAGATTCAGTGTGCAAGACCTAAATGGAATTAATTGAATTTATTCTTCATATTTTAATGATGGGGATTAATTGACATGACAAGTTAGTAATGAAATGACAAAAATAATAACCAATCATGAAATCAAAAGGGAAAAAACACCTTGATAATCAACTGGTCAATGGCCTTAATTAAATAGTCCATATTACTATCTGTATTATTTTAAATGTCTTACTTTAGAAATTTTGTTTTTTTTTCATCTTAGGAATAGTTTTGCGAAGAATATTGAAAATATGATTTAGTTTATGCCTAATTTCATGGTGTGTTAATGATGTTGGGGTGTAATTCATTAGAAAATTATAAATTCTTGGATAGAATCATTAGAGACTGTTTTGTTCTTGGTACTTATCTCAGAAAAATTAGTTCCTGGAATCAAGAAATGTGAGCATCATTTAGAAACCATTATATTCTGTACATGATAATTATAATTTTATGAAAAGTATAAGAAGAGGAAGAGAAGGAGAAGAAAATGACACGTTGATGAGCTTGCTGGAATATTTAAAATGTTTTAGGAAGGGAATGAGTGGTATCATTTTACCAATCTGCTTTGATTTTTTATGTCTCTTGAGGTCAGCATGGATAAAGGAGTCTGATCAGCAGAGTTTAGAACATGGTAGCTGACTTGGTTGGAATAGAGCAGGTCTTGGCTCCAGGGAAAATGTTTTGGCAATGACAAGGCAGGGCCTGAGCCAAGGAGACCAAAGTCTTCTAAAGTGTTACATTTTTATTTAAGAAACCCCAGTGCTGACCAACATCAAAGCTGAAATGCCTTTGAATGCTCTGGGGAAATGGGGCAGGCAACAGAGGAAGCTGAGGTGGTAGACATAATGCGTTTGGGACTATGGCTTGCTCCTAATGTTCTAGCTACAAAACCGTCTTCAGGCTCCACCCTAGGAAAGATAAGGGCCTGACTCTACCTTCTGAAAGATCCTGCTTGAGATGGACTGATAAATTCAGGTAGTGAGCATGTGAAGGAATAATAGAGACACAACAGTCCAAAGCATAAAATTTAATTTTGAGAAATTAAAAAAAATAGTTAATTTTTTTAAATGTATAGAGCCAAATAATACCAAGAACATTTTTATTTATGTAGGGTGAACATGTAACAGTCTACAAAAATTTTCTGGATTAAAGTTCAACTGACAATTCTACATCTGTACAAACCTAAGAAACATATAAAAGCTATGCATAATTTTTTGGAAAAAAACCCAAAACTAGTAATCTCAGTTGTGTAAAATTTATGATTTTCTTCATAAAAAAAATACTGTGAGAATGATGCTTTGGGTCATCTGATACTAATTTTTAAAATATTAACATATAAAAGTAAACTGACCTATTGTTGTTTGATAATGAAAATTTTTTGAAGATTTGGAACTTAGTGAAAGCCTTCACCAGAACAAAAACAGTGGCATAAATATATCAACAATCAGTAGGCCTACAGAATGATCACAATCATAAAATTGTCCACCAGGCTTTTACTAAATAAAATAAACTTTTACATTTTATACGTATATCTTAGAAATTCTACAGTGTTTTAAAAATGCTCTGTATTCTTTTCCCATTTTTTTTAACAATGTCAAGAAATATGTAATCTAATCATAAGCTAAACTTTAGCTTCAGAGATAATGGAAAACATTTTAGTTTTTATTAGTTTCAGGTGTACAAAACAATATAATAGACATTTACACCCCTCACAAAGTGAGAACCTCCCCCAAGTCTGCTATCTTGCTGACATTGTATATAGCTGTTATAATTCCATTGACAATATTTCCTATGATGTACTTCACATCCCATGACCATATATATATATATATATATATATATATATATATAGTTATAGTTGGCATTCGATATTATTCAACTTCAGGTATAGAGCGCAGTGGTCAGGCATCTACACAGTCCATGAAGTGGTCTCCCTAATAAGACAAGCACCCATCTGGCACCCTACAAAATCTCTATATTATTGATTATATTCCCTAAACTGTCTTTCATATCCCTGTGGCAATATTGTGATTAATGATTTGTACTTTCTAATCCCTTTACCTTCTCCTCATCCCCACTCCCCCTCCCATCTAGCAATGATCAGTTTTTTTTTCCTATATCTCTGAGTCTATTTCCATTGTGTTTGTTCATTTAGTCTCTTCTTTAGATTCCACATATAAGTGAGATCATATGGTATTTGTCTTTCTCCAACTGACTTATTTCACTCAGCATAATGTTCTCTAGGGCCATCCATGTCGTTGCAAATGGTACGATTTCATTCTTTTTTTATGGCCAACTAATATTTCATTGTATAATTGTACCACAGTTTCTTTATCCAGTTGTCTACCGATGGGCATTTCAGTTGTTTCCATGTCTTGGCTATTGTGAATAGTGCTACAATAAACATAGGGGTGCACATATTTTTTCAAATTAGTGTTTTGCATTCCTCCAAATAGATACCCAAGAGTGGGATTAATGGATCATAAGGTAGTTTCATTTTCAATTTTTTGAGCTACCGCCATACTGTTTCCCATAGTGGCTGCACCAATCTGCAGTCCCACCAACAGTGCATGAAGGTTCCCTTTTCTCCACATCCCCACCAGCACTTGTTGTTTGTTGATTTATTGATGATAGCCATTCTGACAGGAGCGAGGTGGTATCTCATTGTGTTTTCTACTTACATTTCTCTAATGATTAGTGATGTTTAGCATATTTTCATATGTCTGTTGGCCATCTGTATGTCCTCTTTAGAGAAATGTCTCTTCATGTCCTCTGCCCATTTTTTAATTGGGTTGTTTGTTTTTTTGCTGTTGAGTTGTATGGGTTTTTTTTAAATAAATTTTGGATATTAACCCCTTATCAGATGTATCATTGACAAATATTTTCTCCCACTCAGTAGGATGCCTTTTTTGTTTTATTGATGGTTTCCTTTGCTGTGAAAAAAACTTTTTAGTTTGACATAATCTCATATGTTTATTTTTTCTTTTGCTTCCCTTTTCTGAGAGGATATATCAGTAAAAATATTACTAAGGATAATGTCTGCAAATTTATTTCCTATATTTTCTCCTAGGAGTTCTATGGGTTTGAATCTCACATTAATATTTTTAGTCTATTTTGAATTAATTCTCATATATGGTATAAGGAATTTGTCCAGCTTCATTTTTTAGCATATGTCTGTCCAGTTTTCCCAGCACCATTTATTAAATAGACTGTCTTTATCCCAATGTAAATTCTTGCTTCCACTGTCATAGATAAAATGACCATATAGATATAAATTTATTTCTGGCTCTATTCTGTTCCATTGATCTATGCATCTGTTTTTATGCCAATACCATGCTGTTTTGATTACTATAGCCTTATAGTATGATTTGATGTCAGGTAGCATGATACCGCCCACTTTGTTCTTATTCCTCAAGATTGCTGTGGCTATTCGGGGTCTTTTATGGTTCCATATAAATTTTAGAATTATATGTTCTAGTTCTGTGAAAAATGTCATTGGCAATTTGGTAGAAATTGCATTGAATCTATATATTGCCCTAGGTAATATGGGCATTTTAACTATATTAATTCTATGTATCCATGAGCATGGTATGTGTTTCCATTTATTTGTATTGTCTTTTAATTTATCTCTTCAATGTTTTATAATTTTCAGAGTACAGATCTTTTATTTCCTTGGTTAAATTTATTCCTAAGTATTTTATTGTTTTTTAAGTAATTGTAAATGGAATTGTTTTCTATATTTCTCCTTGTGATAGTTTGCTATTGGTGTATACAAGTCAACTGATTTCTGCATATTAATTTTGTATCCTGCAACTTTACTAAATGCATTTATCAGTTCTAATAGTTTTTTGGTGGAATCTTTGGGGTTCTCTGTATACAGTATCATGTCATCTGCATATAATGACAATTTTGCTTTCTTCTTTCCAATTTGGATGCCTTTTAATTATTTTTCTTGTCTGGTTGCTATGGCTAGAACTTCCAGAACTATGTTGAATAGCAGTAGTGGAAGTGGACAAACTTGTCTTGTTCCTGATCTTAAGGGGAATGGTTTTAACTTTTTCCCATTGAGTATGATTTTAGCTGTGGGTTTATCATATATGACCTTTATTATGTTGAGATATGATCCCTCTATTCCCAGTTTGCTAACAGTTTTTATCATAAATGGCTGCTGGATTTTGTCAAATGCTTTTTTTTGCATCTGATAATATGGTAATATGGTAATATAATTTTTATTTTTCACCTTGTTAATGTGGTGTATCATGTTAATTGACTTGTAGATATTGAACCAACCTTGCATACCAGGGATTAATCCCACTTGATTATGGTGTATGATCTTTTCAATGTATTGCTGAATTTGGTTTGCTAACATTTTGTTGAGGATTTTTGCATCTATGTTCATTAGGGATATCGGACTATAGTTTTTTTGTTTGTTTCTTTTTTGTTTGTTTGTTTTTATAATGTCTTTGTCTGTTTTTGGGATCAGGGTGATAGTAGCCTCATAAAAAGAGCTTGAGAGTCTTCTGTCCTTCTGGATTTTTAAAAATAGTTTGAAGAGAATAGGTGACAATTTTTTTTGAATGTCGGTAAAATTTACCTGTGAAGCCATCTGGTCCGGGGCTTTTGTTAATTGGGAGATTGTTGATTACTGATTTAATTTCATTGATAGTAATTGGTCTGTTCAGATTTTCTGTTTCTTTTAGATTCAGCCTTGGGAGATTCTTTGCTTCTAGAAATGTATCCATTTCTTCCAAATTGTCTAATTTGTTGGTGGATAATTGCTTGTAGTATTTCCTTAAAATATTTTGTATTTTTGTGGTGTCTATTGACACTTCTCTTCTTTCATTTCTTGTTTTATTAATTTGAGTCCTCTCTGTCTTTTTTTTTGATGAGCCTGGCTAAAAGTTTGTCGATTTTGTTTATAGTTTCAGAAAACCAGCTGTTGGTTTCATTGATTTTTTTTTTGGTCTCTATTTTGTTTATTTCCACTCTGATTTTTATTATTTCCTTCCTTGTACTCCCTTTGGGCTTATTGTGTTGTTTTTCCCCAGTTACCTTGGGTGTAAAGATAAACTGTTGATTTGAGATTTTTCTTGTTTCTTTAGGTAAGCCTGCAATGCTATAAATTTCCCTTGTAGGACTGGTTTTGCTGCATCACAGAGATTTGGGGTCATGGTGTTTTGATTTTCATTTGTCTCGTATTTTTTGATTTCCTCCTTGATCTCAGTTTTGACCCACTCGCTATTTAGTAGCGTATTATTCAGCCTCTATGTATTTGTGTGCTTTCTGGATTTCTTCTTGTAATTGATTTCTAGTTTCATAGCATTGTGGTCGGAGAAGACAGTTGATATAATTTCAATCTTCTTTAATTGATTGAGACTTGTTTTGTGCCCTAGTATGTGGTCTATGTTGGAAAATGTTCCATGTGCACTTGAGAAGAATGTATATTCTGCTGCTTTGGGGTGAAATGCTCTAAAAATAGCAATTAAATCCAACTGGTCTAATGTATCATTTAAGGCCATGGTTTCTGTATTGATTTTCTGTCTGGAGGATCTGTCCATTGGTGTCAGCGGGGTGTTGAAGTCTCCTAGTATGACAGTGTTACTTTTGATCTGTCTTTATGTCAATCAATATCTGTTTTATATGTTTAGGTGCTCCTATGTTGGGTGCATAGATGTTTACTAAGGTTATGTCCTCTTGTTGGATCGATACCTTCATTATTATGTAGTGCCTTTCTTTGTCTTTTATTATAGTCTTCATTTTAAAGTCTATTTTGTCCAATATAAGCATTGCTACTCCAGCTTTTTTCTCATTTCCATTTCTGTCAAATATCTTATTCCATCCTTTTACTTTTAGTCTGTGTGTGTCTTTTGTCTGAAGTCAGCGTCTTGTAAACAGTATATGCATGGGTATTGTTTTCTTATCCACTCAGTCACCCTATGTCTTTTGATTGGAGTATTTAATCCATTTACATTTAAAGGATTATTGATAGGTACATAATTATTGTCATTTTATTTGTTTTGCTAATCTTTGTCAGTTAGTTTCAACTTTTCTTCTGCTTAAAGAAGACTTTTAACATTTCCTGCAATACTGGCTTGGTAGTAATGAATTTCTTTAGCTTATTCTTTTCTGGGAAGCTCTTTATCTCTCCCTCAATTTTAAATGATAGCCTTGCTGGATAGAGTAGTTTTGGTTGTAGGCCTTTGTTTTTTGTCACTTTGAATATTTCCTGCCACTCCCCTCCGACCTGCAAATTTGCTGTAGAAAAGTCAGCGGATAGTCTTATGGTAGCTCCCTTAAGTAACTAGCTGTGTTTCTCTTGCTAGTTTTAGGATTCTCTCTGTCTTTAACCTTTGCCATTTTAACTGTGACGTTTCTTGGTGTGGGCCTGTTTGGGTTCATCTTGTTTGGAACTCTCTGCACTTCCTGGGCTTGTATGTCATTTTCCTTCAGCAGGTTAGGGAAGTTTTCAGTCATTATTTCTTCAAATATGTTCTTGATCCCTTGCTCCCTCTCTTCTCCTTCTGGTGTTCCTATGATGTGCATGTTGTTGCACTTGATGCTGTCCCACAGGTCTCTTAAACTATTTGCGTTGTTTTTTATTCATTTTTCTTTTTGTTGTTCCTATTGGGTGAATTCTACTACTTTGTCTTTTAAATTGATGATTATATCCTCTGCTTTATCTAATCTGGTGATTTCTTCTAGTTCATTCTTCACTTCTCCTATTGTATTCTTTATTTCTGACTGGTTATTTTCCATGGTTTCTATATCCTTCTTTATACTTGTTATCTCTGTTGAAATTATCACTAAGTTCCTTCATCACTCTTATCATCAGTATTTTAAACTCTGTATCTGGTAGGTTGACTGCCTCTGCTTCATTTAGTTCCATTTCTGGAGGTTTCTTCTGTTTGTATTTGGGACATGTTTCTTTGTTTCCTCATTCTGGCTGTCACTCTATGTTTGCATCTATGTATTAGGTAGACCACCTATGTCTCTCAATCTTTGCTGGGTGAGCTTATGTAGTATGTGTCCTTTGTAGTCAAATTTCTCAGTCTCCCTATTCTCCTGTGTGTGTGTTCCAGAGGTGTCCCTTGTGTTGTAAGTGTTCTCCTATTGTAGTTGAGCCTTGATTGCTTTTGGCTTGTCAGTGGGTGGGATTGACTCCTGGGCTGAGTAGCTATGAGGATTGGCAATGCACACAGTTTATGAGCTACTGTGTAAAGGCTGACACCTCAGCAGAGACTTTGCCCCTGAGGGCTCTTGTGTCAGTTGAGAATCCCCTTTGGGTGTGCCACTTGTAGGGTAAACCAAGTAGTGCTCTGGTTTAGTCTGAAGCTGGCCTCTAAGTGTGTTGATTCTTATGTCTCTTGGGCAGGGCTCTCATGCAGGGCAATTTCAGAGCAAGACAAACCAACAGCACAACAACAACAAAAATACACTCACACATGCAAACAACAAACACTCAACACAAACAAAAATACAAAAAACAAACAAAAACCCCCACAAAAAACAAAGCAAAAAAAA
>NW_017731417.1:664142-723105 GCF_001890085.2 Hipposideros armiger | reverse complement strand
TATTTTATATATATATATATATATATATATATATATATATATATATATATATATATGTTGGTATTGGCTTAATATCCACTGGCTATCTCCGGGCTGTCCACTGCTGTAGAATATCTCCTCTGCATATTGTGGAGGCAGGTCTGGCCAATAGGTACTCAGAGTGCCCCTTCATAGAAGATTTGATAACATTTCAGAAGTCACATTAAAGGCACATAGTCTTTAAGTGATATCCTCTAGTCCAGTGGCTTTAAAAACCCATTTTGCTGATGGTTCCCACTTTACTTCACCAGCTCTGACTTCTTCGTTGAGGAATAGACTGCTAAAATCTGAACTTAAGCACTGGATTTATATCTCACAGTTGTTATACCCAAAACACTGTCCTTAATTCCTTGTTCCAGCTCCAGCCTAGTCCTCTTCATGAATTTCTTTTCAGTAGAAAGACAGTACCTCTCACTCAGTGCTCTACCCAAAAGCCCAGAACTCACTTATTTTTTTTCTTTCTTTCTGTCACATCCTCTCATTATAATGCATCCTCCAATTCTAAGTATTCAAACTTCAAAATATATCTTACATCTTGCCAGTTCTTGCTAGCTTCACTACCACCACTATAGTGCAGACCAGTTTGGAAAAAGTGGCTAGACTATAATAGGTCCTTCACAAATATTTGTTGAGTAAAAGAATGTTGCTGTATTTGGACTTGCCCCACCCCTTTTTATCTTCTGTGATCCATTCTCCACACTTCTGAAAAGATAGATCAGATCATGTTACTCCTCTGCTAAAAATAATGGCTTCCTATTTAGCCCTGAGAAAGTAATTTCTTTTCTCGTTACTCTGACCTACATTGCTCTGAATGTTCTACTTCTAATCATCTCTTTATCCTTGTGTTATCACATGCCTTTTTTCTCTTCTGCTTTCTTCTTTCCAAACACATACATAGATATATTTTCCTCAAATTTGCCAAGTTCTTCCTGCTTCAAGGGCTTTGAACTTTCAGCTTCCTCTGCATAAAATAAGTTTATTTTTTCTTATTTTTGAATAACTGTATCATTCTTATTTTTTAATTAATAATTGAATGTCATTTCTACATTTTAAAAATTAAGAAATCATTTATGACTTTTGAAAGAACAATTCCATAAAGTGGTGTGTACATAAGCCCAATGTTAGTAGGTTAAGGAATGACTGGGATATCATGAGGTTGAGCTGGACAGTTTAAGAGTACTATTTCCAGATACCTGATGGGGAAATAACAGAAGAATGGCCAGGGAACAGCGCTCTTTCAATGGAGATAATTGATAGAACAATACAGTTTTCTTCAAACCATTAGTTTTTGCCTCCAAGAAAGCAGCTTCTAAAAACTGAGACTAGTGGTCTTGCTACATTATTTTCTTCAGTGATTCACAAACATCTAGAACTACATTTAAAAATATATTATGCAAATTATATCAGTACAACTTTGGAGGACAGCTTTGATGAAAGAAATTAGATCTCTGTATTTATATGCAAAGAGATTGGAGCAAGAATTCTTACTGTACACTAAAAGCCACAAAAAAGAAGAAAGTCAACAATAATGGGGATTAAAACCAACCAACTTGATTTAAACTCTTATCAAAGTTGTATTTCAAGACTTTATGAAGATTCCGTGATGTGATTTCCCACCAAGCATTTTGTTTTGAGGCTAAGCTCAAACTATTTTTCTACATTTTTCAAATAGGCAAGTGATGATCAGACTCTAGTGGTCTTTCAAAACTTTCAAGAAGGCAAACAAGATTAAAGCAAAAACTCACACATTTGTTGGTATGCATTTGCAGGAAGCAAATGGGTGCCATCTGTGAGAAGATTTTATTTGCTGCCTAATTAATTCTCCCATGTTCCCTGGTCCACCAATGCAAAGCTCATAGATACAATTGGAAAACAGAACAGATGGTGTCTTTCAGTTACCTATTGACTACTGTGATCTTCTTGCTAATTAATCTAAATAAAGCACCCATTATTTAATCTTAAACAAAATTTCAACTGGATAAGGTTTTGAGGTGTCATTAAGAAAATGTTTTCCTTTGTTCGCATTTGCATAAATCACCCTGGGGTTTGCTCTGAGTTTTAATGACTCAAAGAACTTGCAGAAACAACCTCATCAGCCACAAGGCTTTCTTCCTCAAATTCACCATAAGGTAAGTGGATATACAGATTTTAATATCAGCACTCTAATCCAGTGACAACTGTCATAGATTAAGACTGAATTTTTTAAATCAACAAAGATTACCAAAAATACAACAAAACTCTTCATTAGAAACCCAAGCAATATTTGTCAGCTAAATCTAATATCACATACCATAGGTTGGATATGTTAGTTGTCAATTTCTAATTTGCTTTGATAATGTTAATAAATGTTAGCTTTTCATTTAAAGTTACTGAATCTATGGGTTTCTAAAAAATCCTTAACTGATTTTTACATTTACATTTCTTTTTGTCAAAATTGCTTTGATAACACCGTCAAGCCTGTTTTCATTTCTCTCTATCCTCATTTTTAGGCAATTGGAAATTATAGCCCCTGGATTTTGGAAGGGGCACTTCCACTTGAAAATAATATTATAGTATTTTTAAAAGTTATTAAGGGAGATATAGCCAATAAAGTATGTGTAAGGAGCATATAAGTGTTAGTTTCATTCATGTAGCTGGGAAAATACTAATAATTATGAATTGTTACAGAAAACAAGCTCAATTTAACCTCAAGTAGGTGTGATACTTGTTTTTACTCTAATGAAGTCATTACCCTAATGGGAAAGTGCTTTTATCAAAAGAAATATATAAAAGCATCTTAATAGTAGCAACAGTTTGGGTTTCTTCCAGAAATGTAAGACGGTTTTACATTCCCTAGCTCCAGAACTTAATTCCCTAGCCCCAGGAAATTTAAACATCTATTTAGAGTAACATTTTTTTTTTGGTGGGGGGAGACGGAGGGAAGTAGCTTGTTCATGAAGAATTGATTACTTAGAAGTTCCCTTTTTCTTTATAGTTCAATTACAGCCCTTTCTGTGTTGTTATTTATTTACTTATTTTTAGTGTGACTAACACACAAGTTTGAGAGGTTGGTTCCAGACAGAAGTCAGAGACCATGTTCCATTTGTCATTTTATCCCCCGAGTATCTAGAGATGTGCTGGGCACATTGTCTGGGATCAATGAATGTTGTCCTGATAAATAAATGATCAAATTTCACCTGAAAGAGTGATGATAAGATGTAAGAAAAACCTCAAAATACATTTTACTCAGGAAAAGAATAATGATGCTGATTATTTGGTGGACATGAGGAAATCCACAATATTTCTCTTAAAAAAAAAGAAAAAGGAAAACCAAAGAATCATTCATTTTCAGGTCAACATGTTTCTTTCACTCCTTTTGTTTCATTCTGTCTTGTTCTCAGGAATGTAACAAGCCCTGAGGCAGCTCTTTGTAAAGCACACAGCTTGGCATGCCTCATGGTCCCTTAGGGCAGCAAGGTGCAGTTGAGAGGAAGCATGTCATTAACTTCTTCCATCTTGAGACATCCTGACCTTGGCTTGGGGTTGTCACTCCCTTACCCATCACTTTCATCCAAGCTTGAAAAAGTGTCAAGCTCCTTTTAGCCTCCAACCTAGAATATTTTCTTCTTCTTTTTAATCACAAATTGATGCATACTTGAGATCTAGATATGTTCTTATTGTATTCTCTACCTACTAGGTTTCCATGCCTGAGAGTATTTGAAGAACAAAATATCTGAGAAAGATGGACCCTTGGCTGTATCTATTGCCTAGTTTAATCAATTAGCCAAAACTTAATAATAAAAATAGCCACCATGTTTATTGAGCATGTGCTATGCATCTATCTTGTGAAACACTTTACATCATCTTTTCTTCATCTTATCTAATCTTCACAACAACTCTACCAAAAATAATTTATTGTTCAATGTCTGAAATATTAAAACTGAGGTACAGAGAGGATAAGTAATGAAGTCACTTGTCGCAGCTATTAAGTAGGGTAGCAGGGGTTCAACTCCCCACAGCCTGACTGTGGAACCGTAGCTTACATGTGCAATATTATGGTGAAATCACATCTTGGCAAGAAAATCAGTTCCTTCCTTCTGAGATGTATATATCTTTTTACTTTCTACTCCTTTTAAAATAATGTTTAATGCAGATGCAATGAGATTAAGAGAATATAGATAACCTACAGGTCCTGGGCAAGGGAAGGTAAATACTGCAATACTTTTATGCAGATATTTGTGATTATTTTAAGTAACGGTTTTAAGGCTATTGGTGGCTTTCTATTTGAGGCAGCAAAGGATGCCATCAAGCCCAGAGCTCAGAGATGTGGATGAGGAGTCCACTGCAGGTACTGGCAGGAGCCCTCTTCCTTCATTTGTCAAGCTTTTGAAATGGCTGTCCCTGTATTATACTCTGGGACCTGCCCATGTCACTGCAACTTCAGTGTGAGTGCTTTCTGGCTGAGTTTTGCACAAGTTTTAAAAATGCATTGGGACTGGGTCATCAAAGAACCCAGACTGACTTTCAAAAATCAAGGGACAAGGAAATCTAGTTCAATAGTTCGGTTTCTGCTAGCTAATTCTGGAGAATATATATATATATATATATATATATATATATATATATATTCTTCATCTTCATCTTCATCACGGCTGAAGATAAACTGCTTGTGTTCCCATTTTATCCCTCATAAGAAATTCCAGATATTGCTACAAATAAAAGGAAAAAAAAGAGGAGTTAAGTATGATAATGGTGGGTTAGATACTATGCAATGTATATCTAAACCATTAACAGGCAAATGGAATATAAACAAATATATATAGATATCTATAGATATCTATATAGATATCTATATAGATATCTATATCTATATCTATATATGTATATATATATATATATATATATATATACATATATATATATATATANATATATATATATATATAATTTTAAGGAACTGGTCCAGTGAGAAGTGGTTTTCTACTTAAAAAACAAAAACTAAACATTCTAATTAATAAAAAAAAATTCCCCAATCGAGAACAAATCTGGCACAGTGTCTGGTAGGTAGAAAGAGCTCAATAAATACTAATTTTATTGGATTGTAAAGGAGAAATATCTCAACTTGGTCATGAGATTGTAGAGTGGGTTCTGAAATAATAAAACAAGTTTTTATCTTTCTAGATTCCATATTTCCCAAATTGTAAAACACTATCAATCAGAGGAAATAGATTCATTAACATACTTTGGAGGAAAAATTTATAAAATTAAATATAGGCAACTTAGCTTAAAAATGTTAAAATCTGAAAACACATGCACTTTAGAATTGAGCAAATAGGGGAAATCATCTCTGAGCATTCAATTAAATTCCCCAAACTTTGGTTAAGGACTCATGGTTGGACCAGTGAAGAATGAAAAGATAAATAAGACATGCTCGAAGCCTTTAATATTGTAAATCTTTGAGTAATTGAAAATGCATCCATGCGACTATGGTGACTATTTCACCTGCTTCTTAAGAAAATCAATTTGTGAAGTAAGAATTTGTGTCCATTTGAAGCCTAATTAAAATGATAGATCTATAATTTCAGTTACAAAGGAGGTACAAAAGGGATATATAAACATACTGTTATTCCAAAATTGTAAAATCCATCTCCCATTTAGGTACACCGCTTATTAAACTTTTGGATGATTAAGCCAAGAAAGAATTAGAAGCAGCAGTTTTCTTTTGTTTCTGTAGCAAATCCCTAATAACGTTTTTATAGCCTGTCTGAAGCAATGGCTTAAATCCTAGTTTACCTCAACATTTTAGTTTTCCTGTCTGTCCATTTATACACTGTTTATACATTCTAGTAAACATTCATCTTCATCACTGCTGAAGATAAACTGCTTGTGTTCCCATTTTATCCCTCATAAGAAATTCCAGATATTGCTACAAATAAAAGGAAACCAAAAGAGGAGTTAAGTATGATAATGGTGGGTTAGATACTATGCAATGTATATCTAAACCATTAACAGGCAAATGGAATATAAACAAATCAATAATAGAACCTATAAAAGCATAAAAAGCAGGACATTAGTGTTTAAAGAATGTTCTTGTCATTGTATTACTGGAATCTACTACAAATATGCACCCTTGGGAGTAGTCAATTTACTTTTATTGCTGTTGTTATGAGTTGACTAGTCTGGGCGAAGTATTCAGAAGAGGCTAAAGGAGGGAGCCCTGTGGAGCCAAGTCTCCAGTCATTTGGTGAGAATTGTTGCGAGGGCAGATGTGAACATCACAGTAGTTGCTATGCAAGGTGCCACACAGTCCAGGGACCCCCAGGGGATATCCAGACATCTTTGACTGTCTACACATAAAGTTTTCATTCATCTGAAGACTTCTAAGTGTTTCCCAAGGATTTATTCCACAATTCCACACATCTTAACCCTCAATGCTATGGAAATAGGATCTGTGGTTAAAGAATATTAATGCAATAAGACCACACTAAGATAAGGTGAGTTTTTGGGAAGACTTATCTGATCAGATAGTATAACAAGCAAAGAAATAACAGGCTATAATTCTTATTCTTGCAGCCTATTAATGGCTTCCTTCATCTTCGACCTCTTTTTTTTTTTTTTTTTTACACTTTCTTCTCCTTTCTTTTATGATCTCTTCAGCTGGTTGGAAGTCTTTGTCAGAAAACCCATGTTACTTTTTAAGTATTCTGAGTTCCTGGTAGTCCTATCTGGGTAATGGTAATTTTCATTAAGTTCTAACAAAGGGTTTATGACAACAAGAGTTTGTGGTGGATTCTGTTCATATTTCTTCTCCCTCTCTATTTCATTGTGGAAATGTAATCTGCTCTTGATAACACGAGGTACATTAGCAGCTTGGGCTGCCTAACAGAGTACGACAGACTGGGTGGCTTAAAGAGCAGGCATTTATTTTCTCAGTGTTCTGGAGGCTAGAAGCCCCACATCAAGGTGCCCTCAGGACTGGTTCCTGGTGAGATAGCTCTTCCTGGTTTGTAGGTGGTCCCCTTCTCACTGTGTTCTCATATGGCCTCTTCTGTGTATTTATAGAGATAGCTCTGGTGTGTCTTTCTCTTCTTATAAGGACACCAGTCTTACCAGATTAGGGACCCACCCTTATGACCTCAATTAACATGAATTACCTCCATAAAAACCCTACTTCCAAAGACAGTCATGCTGAGGGTAAGAGCTTCAACATAAATTTTGATGGGACATAGTTCAATCTGTAACTCAGAGTATATCACCTGAGTCAATGCTGAGAAACACATTTTCTTAAATTTGGTTCTGAGGATTAAGGACATTTGTGTCAACCCCTTTTAAATGTTTTACCAGGAAACACTTGGCCAGGAAGATGAAACCGTATACTGACAAATAAATCCATTGATTCAGAAAATTCTTGCAAACTGAATTATCTGGGTAAACAGCTTGCCCACCTGGTCAAAGAGTCCCCTTATCAGGTCACAGTTTGCCTATCAATAATTATTCAAAATCTTCACCTCACTGTGTCTACCAATTTCAAAATATTAAATCATGCATTTTGCACAATTCCAGCCAGCTTGTCCTCTTTGGGATTCTTGCCTGAAATCCCTTTAGCCCAAACCAAAAACCTGATGAATAGCCTTCCCTAAATTCCATTTTGTGTGTCTCTGTAGGACTGTTGAGGTGGTGTTCTCTCTTGAAACTGTGAGTTTAAAACTTTGCTGTCCTTGATTCACAGGCATCTTAATTCTTTTGGGTTGCCATAACAAAGTACCACAGACTGGGTACAAACTGTTACAAACAACAGACATTCATCTCTCACATTTCTGAAGGCAGAAGTCCAAGATCGGAGTTGCCAGCATGGGTGGGTAAGGAAGGGCCCTCTTCTGAGTGACACACTTCTCGATGTGTTCTCATGTGGTGAGAGGTTAGGGTGCTTTATGGGGTCATTTTTATAAGGGCACTAATCCCACACATGAGGGCTCCGCCCTCATCACCTCCCAAAGTCCCCACTTTCCAACATTATGATCCTGGGCATTAGAGTTCCAACATGTGGATTTGGGGAGGATACAAACTTTCAGACCATAGTAACAGGTTTCCTTGGTGGTGTTTGTGGAGAGTTGATAGTCAACATTGCATAGCGGCTAGAGGGACACCAGAAAAAATATGTTTGCAATGTAGTGGAATTCTTTTCAGGAAAAGCATTCCTCCTGTTTGTACTAACACTTCTCAATGAGCAGAGATAAGTGATGGGAGGGGCAGTCCCACATGTGCCACCTTTTTTGACCCTCAGTCAGCCCCATAAGAATGAGCCTTGAACCCGGAACCCTTCTGTACCAAGAGATAGAGAGCCTGGCGCACAGGCTGTGCCAGGCCTATGACCTCGTGAGGGAATCTCAGGATATTCAGAATACCCTGCTTTGGGAGCAATGCGTGTTCCTTTGTTCTGCATCAGCTTGTTTGTCCCTGGTTCTCAGGCACACCTCCAGCTTTCAGCATTTCAATCTCTGCTGTGGCACAAGGTGGGTGTGCTTAGTCCACATGCCCTGTGTCAGCTGCCCAGGGGCCCTGCTGGCCACGAGGGACCTCTGCAGACTGCTGAAGCTGATGGTGCTCTTTCTTCTACATAAGTGAAGTCTTGTTCACCTGTGTTTGACAGTGTTGTGTTTTCCTTGGCAAGTCTGATGCCAAGATGCAATGGGTAGAAGTGTTCAGAGTTCTTCCTTGGGGTTGATAACCAGGACACAGTGCTCTGCTCCACAATAAGATTATGAAAATGCAAAGGGAAACTTTGAAGGTGGTTTGTTCAATGTGACTGGGAAAGGCGTCACTCCTGCTTTCATTGCATGATTTCGTCACCTTCAACAGCATGTTGTGACTATGACAAAAGCAGCTGACCCAGTTTTGTTAGCCATCAGTCTATTTTCATTTGTAAATTCACAAGGACGATGCTCTGGTTGCCTTAGTTTGAGTTGATGTCAATCAGCTATGACTAGAGTTGCAGGCTCATATAGCACATAGCTCTGGAGTGCTGCCCATTGGATTGAGGCTATTTCCAGAAAACAATGACTCACTAGCTGTTGAAGAGCCCCCACAATTGATCTTCATTACTGACTTGATAAAGTTAGACTTACAGAATGGCCATCCAAGCATATAAACTCAGTATATTTTGTAAAGTATGTACAAGGCTTCTCATTGACTGAAACTCAACTTATCAATTTCAATTAACATTGGTTCTCAAATTGTATATCGAGGTGCCCTGGGCTGCCAGTGAGCTCATGGGGGTGTTGTTGCTGTGATAGTTTAAGTATTTGAGGAAATGGTGATACTTGTCATTTGTCAAGACACTGTGAAATACTACCTCAAGGTAGATTGCAGTTTCAACATTAGCTGCAGCACCTTCGTTTCAATTACATAATTTCTTTGAGAAGTTAAGTTCTGGGAAGATGCTATGATTATAAAAAGCAAGTACCCTGTGAAAGTTCATGTGTAACAGGATGTTAGGGTAAAGGTGTCCAGCCTGTTTCTAAGGTTAGAAAGATGTACAGTCACCAATAGGTACACACATCTCATTAGTAATTAGTAATTGTGGGTAAATACAAAATAGTGGGTTTTCTTCCCTTTCAATTTTTACTGTTTCTTTATCAAACAACTACTAAGTTGTTAAGATATAGGTGCTTATTAGGTTGTTTGTCCCTAAATACTTAATAATTGGAATTGTTAGGGGTTTGAATTGTCATGAAAATGTTCTGGGACACCATAAGAACCATAAAGTAAGAAAATTTGGGAGCATGTATCCTGCAGTGTTCCTCCCCTTACTCCATTCTCTTAAGTCAGAGGTATTCTATATCAGCGGTTGCTTAATGTTAGAGTACAAAATAATCACCTGGGGAGTTGTTAGAATATAGGTTCCCAGGCTCATCCCCATAGATACGGATACAGTATTGCTGGGATGGGGCCCAGGAATCTGTATTTCAACGAATGAGTGATTCTAATGCCAGTGACTCGTGTACCGCACTCTGAGAAGCATTTCTCCATGTTGGTCTTTCTAGAGCTTTAAAACAATTTAAGGACAGCTCTGTACTTTTAGATGTATGCCCACCCCCCCACTCACCATATGGGGACATCAAATCTTGTTGACTCCAACACACTACACACACAATCCCCACTGTGTCATGCCTTCAAGCCATGGTAGTGGAAAACCATTTTTCTTATTTCTTTTCCCCAATATATAATCCCAGATCCATAGTATTGACCTGTAACCCCTGTCTGAGATAATGTGGCTAGCAGATCATTATGTGGTTGTCACTGTTGGCTCTGTATATTAGTCATTCCCTGTAATGCATGTATGGTCTTCCTTTCCGTTTCCTTTAAGGTAAACAATGTGTCTAAATTGGAAAGACATGCAGTGATGAGAGGAGCCTGTTGATCAAGCTGCCTGTTCCACGGAGCTGCAAAGTCTGTGGCTCTGGATTCTTTAGAGCTGCTTCTTTCTAATTTGACAGCCTTCTGGCTGTTTGGCACAATATTTATCTTGCAAGATTGCTCCTGTTTATGTCAAAACAAATAAACAAAAAGAAAGAATCCAGTACAGAAGAAAATGACAGGAATAGGTCCCACTCAGAGTAAACATAAGAAGCTGCATTTCTGATTACATTTCTGGAGGCCACCCTTGGAAGCTTCCAGAAGTAGGCGTTATTTATGCAAGTGTGTGGGGCCTTCTCCTCTTGGTTCTGCTTTTTGTTCCTTTTGCATAGTCTCCAGTTGCAGCCGTGTCCACTGTTTCCTGTGTTATTTTTTCTTTGCAAAATCAGTATCTGGAAATTATATGATCCTAAGATTGAGTTACTTACCCATTCTTGTATTATTCTGAGTATCTTCTATGTGCCAGGTGCTGTGTTCATTGCTGAGAAACAAGTGAAAAACTTAGACAAACATTTGCCCCACATGGAGTGATTTGTACATATACTATGTGCCAGGCCCTCTCTTTAGTGTTTTAAAATGTATTTTAAAACACTCATATAAAGTTCTCAACAATCTAAAATGTAGGATCTAGTATCACCTCCATTTTCCAATTGGGAAACCAGGCTTAGCATCGCTGTAGGGTTTGACAATGATCACAGCCAAATGGGAGAGTTAGGTTGTTATTCAGGTGATTTAAATCTATAGAAGAAATTACTAAAGAGTGGATTCTAAGGAAATAATTACTAATAAAAATTAAAAATTAAATTACAACATGTTGATTTGATTAATTTTTGACAACAGCATCCTGAAAGAATGGATTTGAATCAGAATATGATGGAGAGTGAAGTGTGGGAAATGCATACCGTAAGCCTTTGAAAAGGCGATACGTCAGGCCATTGTGCTTACTTGTATTTCAGTCTTAGGAAGCTCTCAAAAGAGGCATCACCCTTAGAACATGCCTGGCTCACTCTTCCTATGGGGCAGGTGTGATGACAAGTCAGGTGTCCTGTTCCTGCCATTCACCAATTAAGGGAAATTGGAGGGGCGACAGGTTTGGTGAGGGTTAAAATTGTGTTGGAAAAAAGACCAAGTAAACATCTGGGCCCGGGAGCCAGGCCTCTGAGGAAGGTCTAGATGGGAGATAAACATGTATGAGTCATCTGGAAGCAAATCCTGAATAAAGCCCTGGGGTGTGCTTGGCGCTGTGTTGAGTACAAGGAATACAGACATCAGAAACTCGGAGGATATTTCTTTATCTGCTCTACTCCACTCCTTGATAGGTTGTCAAATGTTTAAGAGCATTCTTTTAAAATGCTTTGTAAATTATACAATACTATACAAACGTTAATTTTTCTTTTTAATGGTAAATGCTAAAAAGACATTTGGCGTTACATGATTGTGGGAGAGAGTTTAATGAAGTGACTGAGGGATGATAAAGTAGGTGATATTCGAGAGGCTTTCTCTACCTGCTGTATCTCTCTTTGCTTTCAGCTGGAGAAAGTTTTGTCTTTTAAGGGCTCCAGAGTGATCAGATTGAGTCATCCTGATAATCCAGGAGTATTTCCCTATTTTAAAACTGTGACCTTATTCACTTCTGCAAAATCCCTTTTTTTGTCATGTTGCATATTCACAGTTCCCACGATTAGGTTATGGACATATTGGAAGCCATTATTCTTCCTACTTCAGATTTCATTCAAACTAATAAAGTTTATTAAGAACACTTAAATGGGGTAGTGATATAATTTCATCCATGTTTTAAATTTATATTAAAGGCGATTGTTTGTTTACTGTAAGTTAAAAGAAACTTGAATGCCTGAATTTAGGCTTGTATCCTCTATGCTGTGACTTTGGCAGTGAGGATTCAGCTAAAAAAAAAAAAAATGCCCAAAATATTGGGGAGAGGAGGTGCCACAATATCCGTATGGCTGTTTTGGACCCTTCCCAGATGTGAGTAGTAAAGAATCCACCTCACCTTGTCCCAGTGCTGTCAGTTGGTGGTCTTCCTTATAGTCATTAAAATAATTTTGAGAATTATGTACTTCTCATATTTGTAAGTTGGACTTGTTAAAATTTCTGACAGAGACCATAACTAAGACAGGAATCTGAAAGCCCTATGGGAGAAGCTCTCATAACCTAAGCGAATCGCAAAAGCCTTACAGGAAAAACTCTATGTTACAACCCTATGGTTACAACAATCCTTCTTTTTAACTTCCTCTTCTCGTCTGAAAAAGAACTTCCTTCTTGGTCTCAGGGACCTGTACATGGCTTGCCATGGCTATGCATACTTGATTACAATCCTTTCTTTTTCTTAATGAAATCCTTTTTTTGCTGACAGGATATCTAGTTGACTTTTTGCTTACACTCTACGACTTTTCATTATTAGTTTAAATATTAAGGAACTACGTGGTTTCTGTCATATTATAATTATTCATATCTTTAAATAAAATTGCTATATTAATTCTTAAAATATAGCTAATGGAACCTAACCATAATTACTTTAAACCCACAATGATGCATTTAAAAATACATAAACAAGCTCTATTTTAACATTAATTTTATATCTTAACTATTTATCTTTTGATTCATATTTCCATGACCACCTCTATTGGAATTTTCTTCTAAATGTATTTTTATGCTTAGAAGTTTACTTAAACCACTAAGTATGTATACCTAACATTTTAGAAGGTACTTTTAAAAACCTCTGACCATAGGTTCTAAATATTAGAAGAAATATATTCTTTATCATCATAATTATTATTGATAAACATGTAGTCCAAACACTATAATAAATGTTATAAATAAGTTTAAAAAAATAAATAGTAAGAAAAACGAAACTGTTAAAATAATTTATTTTCTCTATTCATTGCTGCACAAGCTTGACCACTAAAATGACATAGGAGTCCATATCATTTTTAAAATTTTATTTTAATAGTTTTATAGATAAAAATCACTGGGTAATCTTGTTCTATTAATAAGTAGATAGAAGGAAAAGGAAACATCTGTCAAATCTTTGAATCTCTTCAGCATGATGTCTAAAGACATAGTTCTCGCTACTACGCACCTTTATTTCTAGTGATTTACCAGCTAATGCCTCATTTAGGGTCTCTGTTATTGGAAGCAAAAAGTTGGAATCTATTTGACTTCTAAAAGAATTTGTTACTTGATATTAAAAGGTTTTCCTAAGATTTATCAAATGACTATTAACTATATCAGTGTGTTTCCCACTAGAGACACCTTGTTTACCCAAACAATACAATGAATTAGGAAAACAGAATTTTATTATTCATAGCTTTACACCGTTGCTAACACAAGTTTTTCAATTTGATAAAATACTTTTATTCTGTCAGGGCTTTGGTGGTGGATACAGAGATACAGAGCCCCTTTAAGGGTGGCCTTGCTGCTCAGCTGTGGGTGGTGTGGTCTGCACACCTCCCCAGGCCACCACTCCTTCAGGGTGTGTCTCAGCTGTAAAGAGCCACCTTGCTGGATGATGTGTAGTTTCCGGGGCAGCTCACATCTGGTGACTGAGCCAGGCAAGGGTGTTAAGGCCCTGCCATTTTGGCTTCATGCCCAACAACTCTGAAGGTCGCTTCCTGCTCCAGAACTCCCCATGCATGTTGGCCTTGGCAATTTGGGGGTCTGCAGCACAATTTAGCTTCTTCCTTGGCCTGGTCCTGTTTCCACCACTGTTCATCCACAGGTACTGGTTCCAAGTAAAGTATCTTTCACCCTTTATCTACTTTTGGAAAATCTCACCTGTGGCAAATATAAATATAATTTTGTCAAAACCTTGGGCTTTGAATGTAGCTCTTTCTATTTATGGAAAACGTCTATCTTTTAACCAAATGGTTAGCCAAATCAAATTAAATAAAAATCCCTTGCTTTCTGTTCAAAAACATCGTCCTTTATTTTTATTTCAAGTAAGCACATTAAAATGTTGAGAAGCATTATTTTTTTAAAAGTACAGAAATAAAGTATAAAACACTTCTTATAAAATGGAGGATTAAAATAATTAAGAAAAAATGCTGAAGATTTCATAAAATGTATGTATCCATCTTATAAGTTTTAAAATAAGATAAACTAGTATGTTATTTAGCATTCCTTAACTGATAATAATGCAATAAAATGTGTAAATAAAGGAGATTATTTAGGAAGTGATAAGTAGGAAAAAAGTATCAGATTTTTGGTTACTCTGCATGTTCATGTACTAAACTCTTGTGTTTTTATTTCTGGAAATGATTAAATATAAATTAAGCATAAAAATAAGAATAAGTATATCTTAAAAAAACATGATCACTGTTTTCTGATGAATTTTATGAAAGTTATGATGCTAAAAATTAATCGGTCTGAAAATTTGCATATAACTTAACTTTTTGTTAGTAGGAAGTAAATATATATTAAAGATTTTATAAGATGAAATAAAATAAAGGTTGACTATATTTGAAATAAATGTTTTATGATACAATTTGATAAAATAGCTTTGATGTATTTTAGTAATGCCCAGCAAAGATGAAAGACATAATGATAATGTCTTATCCATTTATTTTGTATCAAATATTTTGAAATATTTTGTAGTCCTTGAGAGTATTCTGACTACATTGAAAAGATTCAGCATTTATTCTATTGCTGTGGTTGTTTTAAGGAGGTTTTCCCCACACCTGATGACAAGTTGTAATGATGAGGATTGAAATAGTTGAGAAGAGTTATATGTTTATGGTAGATTCAAGTTTTGTGGAACCTAAAGTTTATACATCTTTGGTAGGTAGCTTTTAAAAGATAAATGATTAAACAAATATAGCTATAATTGAACAATTAGAATGAAAAAAATAAATCATAAAAAATTATAAAGTTTAAAAATCTGACAAATAGCACAGAAATCATGAGATCCAGATAGGTACCATGGTGTTTTTCTTAATTAACTTCCTGTTATATCTCCATAATAATTATTTTTAAATCATTGTTTGTAAACTGTTTAATAGCTTCTTCATATAATTAAAAAATAATATTTTCTCTGTAGATAAAATTCATAGATAATTCGGTCTACTGTAGTTGATAAAAATTTTTTTTTCTTCTCTCTCTGAATAGCAGGGATGTGTAAGACATGTGAGTTCACCCATAGAAACATCTGGTCATTATAGTTTCAGTTTTGGGCTTAATAAACATAGGCTTTCTAGTAAGTTCTGTTTCTCAGATTTTCATCAAAAAGAAAAACAACTGTAGTTTTGATTGTTCTTTATGCTGCATTTTCTTGAAAAGAGAGGATGTGTGTGTTGACCACTCAAGGATGAGAACTGAGTTCTTGGTTTGTCATTTTTCAAGTCTGATGATTGGAAGAATTTTCCATAGACGAACTCTGGCTGCATACAGTTCAAATCTTGTTCCGCTTTCACCAGCCACATGTTTCCATGTCCTTTAGGGTAAGTTCACGTCATGACCTAACATTTGGGTCAGGATGACAGAAGAGTCACCATAGAGGATAGGAAAAGTTTTCCCAGAAGCCATTTCTTCACAAATGGTAAAAATTTAACTCTATATTGATGTTACTGCAAATAACAAAAATACATACCTCTAACACCAAACCCACTGTATCCCCAGTTCAGCTGTCCTTGGATATCTTAAAAATGCTCACAGCCAATCTAATGCTACTCCACATAAGAAGAAGCTTAACCGAAGATGAGTTAGTATGGACATGAAGGATGGTTTTAACAGACTGCAGTTCAAATAGCTCTCTCCCCAAATTTTTATAAAAACACATGTGATTCTATGAACACATTCAAGTACCCCGCCTTACTCCCTCCAACCCCACACCAGGGCCTTAAAAAGTTCCATGCCAGCAAGGGTCCTTGAATCTGAGGTTTTAGTGTCTTCAAGGTAAATTCACATCTGTTTATATTTAAATGCCTGAGAATATTTTTTTTTAGAGTTCAAAATTTCTTATTGATGGGTGTTGCTTTGTTCTCAAGGGGTCTCCCTGAAAAGATGCATCATTCCACAATAGTGGTTTTGGTGAGTTTTGCATTTTTGCTTTTGTGATTGGTGGGAATAGAGATGGAAGAATTAAAACTGTGAAATAAAAATGATCTTTACTCCCACAATCTTACTTTATTATCCAGTCGTCTCAATTCAGAATATTTTGAGTCCAAAATTCCTGTTTGAAAAGAAGCTTTGCCTCTAACAGTAATGCTACAAGGCAGGACGAGACTGAACACACTTGTAATTTCTTGATTAATCATTAAAGTAAGCTTTCATTTTGTTTGCCCCCTTTGGGGAAACCTGATGCTTTCTTCCTCTTCCTCCTTTCTCTCTGTTACCTTGCTCCCTTCCTTTCTTCCTTCCTTTTATCCCTCCTTTTTTTTCTTCCCCCCTCCCTTTCTCTCTCCCTCCCTCTCCTCCTCTTTCTTTTTCTTCTTAACCTTATTTCTCTCTCTCTCTCCCTCCTGTCCCTTCCTCCCTCTCTCCCAATCTCTCTCTCTCTCTCTCTCTCTCTCTCTCTCTCTCTCTTTTCCTCTCCCTCTCTCCCCACCCCCACCCCCCACCCCAAGGGCTAGTGTGAACTCAGGCTTTCTCAAGATGGCTTTTAGGGCAGTCCATGAGAATTTGGAAATCAATTTTCTGAGAATATTCAGAGCACCTGTACACTTTGAAGTCTTTGCCTATTCCATTTTGAACTATTTTGCTGTAGACCAGGGTTTGAGCAAGCTTTTTATGTAAAGGGTCAGATAGTAAATATTTTAGGCTTTGTGGGCCACAAGTTTCTGTCGTAACTACACAACTCTACCATTGTAATGGGAAGGCAGCCATTGACACTATGCACATGCATAGGCATGGCTGTGTTTCATAAACTTTCTTAACCAACAAAAGCAACAGTCTGGACTTGGCCCAGGAGCCCTAGTTTGCTGACTGACCACAGCTGTAGACAGCTAATAGGTCTGATAATAATGGAATCATAGACCAACCTTTCCAGAGAAAACTAGCACCAACTTTTGTTACATGGACAACCTACCACCCATGAGTCAGTGATTCTTGAAATAAACATCCCTGATAAGTAAGCCTGCGATGTCTTTGGGAGATAAGAAAAGTGTATGATATTATACAGAAAACATTCTATTCTGATTTTTTCAAAAGGCTTTGTGCCAGAATCTACATGTAATAGGGTTCAATTAGAGGAAATGTATTTAAACAGAACTTGGCAAACTTTGTAAATGTTGCATAAAGTTCCAAGTCAGACTAAAAGTACTACAAATCAGTGGTGTTCTCTCAACACCTTTTGTTGAGGTCAGACTTGGACACCGTCATCTTCTCTTTCAGCTTGCACATGGTTTTAACACTGCCCCTCGGGAGACCTACTTTATATCACGTGACAGTCAAAGGTCATTTATAAGGAAGTCCTGCAGGATACCTCATCCTCCGACTGGGGCTGTTTTTATTGTAATAAGAAAGCACTGACTAGAAAAAGATCATAGCTCCATAAAAAGCCTGCTACCTAGTGGAAGCTGAAGTGGGGTGAGATGGGGTGGTTGAAAGCATAAAAGAGGAGAGGTTCTGGGAAAAACAAAAACATCCTGTCATAACCATGATGAAAATGACCGTGACAACAAGAGGGTCTGTCAGCATTGGTTGAAATTATTCCAGATGTCCCAGCACAACTGTGCATGGAGAAATTCTCTGTATCTCATGGATCAGGGTGGCAGGCCACTCGAATCAGGGCTTTAATCCAAGTTCAAGTCAAGGAAGCTGCAAATAGCTTCAGACACTTGAGGTGATGGCTAGAAATGCTCCATGTGCTTGGCCTGGAAAGGATTATCAATTCAGCCTTGACCTTTTTCTTAGCCACACACCTGAACAGGCAAATCATAATCTATTGTTAAAATTTTTCTCATCATGTTTTGGGGTTTCTAATGCCCCAAAGAACTGACTTATTCTCTTTGTGGTTCTTGTCTACACATGTGTTGCGGTAATATTTCATGATTTGAAAATCAGATTTCCTTTGGAGTGGGTTTGCAAGAAAGAGCAGAAAAGGAAAAGAAACATTCTAATGCTTTCTTTTCTGTTCTATAAATTTTATTCATACAAATATAATTATTTTTAGAAACAACATAAGGGTTAATGATAAATCCTATTAATCACATTAAAGAATGCTCCCAGTTACACCTGGTTTTTAAAATCTAAACCTCCTAGTTTAGTTGGAAGCTTTGTTCTCTAAATCTAAACTATTAATAATCACTGCTGAACCAAATCTTGAGGCTCTTTTCGGACCCTGGAAATAGCTAACAATTACTGTCACCATTCTAATCACGTTACTGGTAGTAACTGATTCACTGGTCACATTGCTTTACAGGTGGCTATCATTATTATGCTCCATTCACAGATGAGGCTCAGAGAGTTATGCAACTTGCCAAAAGTCACGTGGCTGGACATTGCGGAGTCACAGTTTGAATCTGAGCAAGTTAGCTCCAGAGGCTGCTATCTTAACCAGCATTTCCCCCAATCTCTTAGTGTTTTATTTTAGAATTGATACTCTCTAGGATTAGAATCTCTGGCCAACATTTTGCTTTTTAAAACCCTTGCCTGGACCACATACCCTTTCATTCATTTAAAAATTAATCAGAGAGGCAGTGTTATTAGTTTTCTTTACATCATCATCAGAAACACTACTTCCTAAATCTTTCTTTTAAAGAAGTAGAAAGGAGGCAGAGAGGGAGAGGGAGAGAGGGAGACAGGGGGAGAGAGCTCAAAATAAATTTGTGTAGGTGCTAACAGGAAATCTCCCAGTAGTTGTCTTTTTCTAATTAAAAGAGGCTGTCACAGCTGCTGCACCACCTCGGTTAACTCGGGCTCACCGCCCTTTGAGACCCTGTCGTTTTGTTATCCTTCCTCTACGTCAAATAGTCCCTCAGCTCCCATAACATGCACATTATCGAGAATGATCATCTCTGGCAACAAAGAGAAGCTGGTGTTCTCCCACACTGCTGCACAACCTGAGGTAAAGTAGTTAATGCTGTCATCTGCTGTCTGCCCTCCCCAAGCATGTCACAATGGAAGGTTTGGGAATTTTTTCACCTTTATCCACATACAATTAACTGGAGGATGTCCACAAAAGCTTTTATAAGCAGCAAACCTTTTCTTTCTCCTGTACTGGACTACACGTTGAAGTGTGGAATATGGAAGGTCACAGAATTTGGCATTAACGAACTCAGATTAGCACAACGATTCTCAACACCAGACTGGGTGGATGGTCGTGGCAGAATCAGAAGAAGGAAGACCATAGTGTGGGGTGTGGGTATGTGTCTGTGTGTGTTTTACAGTTAAATATTTTATTTGTTTCCCAGAATTACCACAACAAATTGCCACAAATTTGGTGGCTGAAAACAATAGAAATCTATTCTCTCAGCGTTGTGGATGCCTGAAGTCTGAAATAAAAGTGTTCCCTCCAAAGATGTTAAGGGGAGAATCCTGCCTACTTTTTTCTAGCTTCCGGTGTTCGCCTGCAATCCTTGGCTTCCGGTTTGATCACTCCAACCTCTGCCTGGTCTTCCCCCAGCTGTCTTCCCTGTGGTTTCTCCTTTTCTGTGTCTTCTAAGGACCCTGTCATCGGAGTTAGGGCCCACCCTGATTCAAGGTGATCTCACTCAAGATGTTTACCTTAATGACATTTGAAAAGCCCCTATTCCAAATAAGGTGATATTCTGAGGTTCTGGGGGTTAGGATTTGAGCACATCTTTCTAAGGTATAATTAAATTCGCTACAAATGTGTCTTGTTTATAGGTCACTCTCTTCCTTGAATGTGACCATTCCTGGTGGTTATAGAGTGAAGATGTTCTTTTTTTTGGTGAAATGGCAGTAGACGGTTGTATTGGCAGGTGTATGTGTGTACATGTGTATGAATGTGTTTATCATATTTACCTTTTTTTAGTAAAAATAGTTTGGCAATTTAATTTAGTTCCCACATTTTCTTAAAAATGGTCCAGGAAATCCCAACCCAGAAACTACGTACTTAGAAAACTGACCCCAACTTTTTAAAGCGATTTCTGTAACTGGAAATGACGTGGTCTCTGATTTTGATATATTTGAATTTCAAATAACTTGCATACATAATACATGGGTACCCCCAAACTCCTTTTCTAAAACTTAAAACTGACTTTCTCACACAAGAAGACCAATAAATATTTCAAGCTCATCCACAGTGGCACTGTCTGTCATCCAGGTGCTTAATTGGGGCCATCTTTTGCCATCTTTTCATACAGTAGGGTTTATGAAATTCTGTGAACACTTTGTATTTTTCATTTTTTGAAATAAGAAAGTGATAACATGAAAACAAGAATTGGTCTCAAACATAATGCAACTGAGACACAGGTAAAGGTATTAGACAGGTTGACATGGTGACTCTTGAACCTCAGTTTGACATGAACCAGACTAAGATGGTTGGATATGAGTTCAGTATGAAGGGAAATGATAGAATTAAATATGATATATAAATGATGGATAAATAACACCGATGATTTTATTTATAAAGTGTGAGTCATGATTGCAGTTTTATCATGCATTTTGAGTAAATTTATTTCCTTACTATAACTCCCACTTCTACTACCTGACATGTCTTAGGACTATATTATAATATGAAAATAGGGGACTTTCTGTAGTTGTCGTTGTAACTGTAGCAATAGGATTAGTAGTAGCCGCAGCAGTTCTAGTATTAGTAGAAGTATTTGAAAGCAATACATCAACAGTAAAAGTAAATAACCTTGTTGTAGTATATTAAATATGATGATGCATAAGTTGTTCTGTAACCTATTATGCTTTAGAAAAATGTAATTATTTTCTGCATTGCAACACAGTCTTCATTTTGCAATAAATGCTCAGTTGTGCATTGGTTAAATAGGGGTGTCTTATTGACCTGCTTGGTAACTTCATTCTAATTCATACTTTTCCTTTACTAATCAGGAAATTAAGCTCTTCAGTCCAAGGCCAGGTCTCACAAAGAGGTGGGTGAAAGTCAAATATAACCTGCAGACATTTAGTGATTGTTTTGTGTTTGAATTTAAAACTTTCAGGCCTAATGTACAGTCACCCCAGCACTCCTCCTAGCCTTGGATCTGGGTGCTTCGTACGTTTGTCATGTGGCCCCTGAGTCATTTGTTCTTGAAGCTCTGAAGGAGTGGTGAGGAAATAGTGAGCGTGCAGGGAAGCATGGGAGTGAGCTTTAGTTCTTCAATTGAAAGGAGGTGCTCTGGCCTCTCCTTGCTCAAGATTCTGAAGCCATGAGGTCTGTGATTGACAACTCAAGGAGGCCACTTACTAAATCTGGAGTGACTAGCACTTGCCTGCAAAACTCCCTCTCCCATTGTCACACATATTCTTCTGTCACTGGAACCCTTCTTCATATATTGTTGCTTTTATTTCTTCAAATGTATAATGAAAGAAAACTGGAAACATAAAGGTATAATAAATATAATATAAAATTATGAATTCATTACTGAGCCTACATATGGTTCTGAGTCAAGGTTTTCTTTGAAGCATATTTATATGTGAATACTTTAAAAAACCACCATGAAGCCAAATGTAAGCTCGCTAAAGCCAGTCCACGATATTAATGGTCCCACCTGCTGTGGAACAGGGTGGAAGTGCTCTTTGTCCTGGCTTTGCTTGTTGTTAGAAGATGCTTTATTTCAAACCTGAACTGGATCAGTATAGTCCTCACATATATCAAGTAGAGTTCCTTTCATATAAATGTGTGGGATGAACAGGAAGGGAAGGGAATTGTGAGTCAAGAAATTTATAAAAATATAATCTAAATCATGGATTTGTCTCATTTTGGCCATTTACATTATCATTGCTCTCTCTAGGGGGTGATGGGGACTTGACATTGTATCTTGGCAAAAGTCTTGGGCTGAGAAATAAATTTTATTGAGTAAATCCCAAAACCCACTAATAATTCTATGATTATATTGCTATAACATCTAAGACAATTGATATAACATCTAAGATTTGCCCTCTTATTTCTTTATCATCTTCCCTAATTCATTTTCACACAGAATAAACAAGTGTTCACACATTTCAGTTAATTAAAGGATATAATCAGGACACTGGAGATAAATTGTGATTTAAAATCATCTTACAGGAGTTGCTTGTAAAAGTACCAATTTTTTTTTTAGCTAAACCAGAAACAAAAGCCCTGTGGATATCTCCAGGAAGTGAGAAGTTCAAATATATCATTCTCAGAAATGATGCTTACCTTATCGTGTTCAATTTTTTTTTCCAATTAATAAAAATTGGCTTATGTCAAAGTATAATTTTCAAGAAGTTAAAAAGCATGGCCCATGTCCATATAGAATGACTCATATAGAAAGATTCTTATGAATTTTCTATAGAAGGAACACAAGTAAAAAATTTAACTCATTGATGAGAGAACCAGAAGAATTGCAAATCCAGAGAGCATCTGAGGAGCAGGGATTGATATAGTCAGAAAAGGCACCCTGAAATATTGTAGTTGGCCAAAGTAGGGCCCAAACTGGTTAAGTCTCGGAGGACATGGTACTTAATCTCCTCTGTAGGACTGACATCATATGCAAACTCTACAAAGTGAAAACTACGAGTTAACATGTAACCTCATGGAGTCTAGGCCTTAATCAATAAAAAATTGCAAATTAAATAAATGTAAAGTTCCTTAGCAAATTAAATATTCCTTGGAAGTGTCTACTAAACAATGAAACAATAATGCAGTGGGACATTAAAAGAATATGAAGTCTTTTTTTTTTTTGCTTATTTTCAAATTTGGGATAACTTTTTAAATAGCCCCTCTGGTGATCATAAACAATTTTGAAAGATTATTTTTTATTACAAAAAAATGCTGATTTCATTCTGTTTTTGCTGGATTCGTTTACAGAGGTGCAGCAAGAGGTGTTAATTAATCATAAAAGGCTTCTTGCCAATCAGCAAATCCAGGCATTCACGTGGCTGAACAAATACTAAGGCCAAAGAATTATCTTCTTTCTAGAAAATTCATATGCAATCTCAGATTACATTTTTAATAGCATCTATTATTATTGACAGTTTTTATTTTCTTTCCTTTTTTTTTTTATTGCTCCTGCTGGTTTTTATATACCAGATTTAGGAAAGCAAATCTAAACCTGAAACATTCATTTCCACAGGTTTTACCTGAAGTCTGTATAAATTTGCCAAATCTGTTTGTGTTCTGCCCGCCTATAGGAGACCCTGTCAGACACAGAGCAGGTATTGTCCCAGATTCCTGTGGGAGGCAGAGGGAGGGAGGTTGTGAGCAACCATTCTATATATGAAGTACAATTCCTACTCCTTAATGGTGGGTTTGTTATATCTAAGTACAATGAGATTTATACTCAACTATATTACTGCATGTGGAGCCTTGATTGTAGAATCACTTTGTCCCATTATATCCTGGTTAAGAAAAGGTCAAATCTGGCAAATAACTGCATTAATAAGAAAAGTGATGAGACTCAGAATAGTTTCTATGTGTATATGTGTGTATTTGTTTTGAAATTTAAGGGTCAGGGAGAACAAGATACCATTTACAAGAATTAGAGAGACATTCAAATGAAGAGAAAGAGTGTAAACTTTTAGTCTTAGGAAAATACAACATAAAACTAATACCAAAATTGTCCAAAACAAATAACAATTAGATTTCCCTTATCCATTCGTACTGTATTGTGTGAATTGTTTTTAAAAATAACTTTTATTAAATTTATTGGGGTGACATTGGTTAGTAAAATTATATATAGGTTTCAAGTGTACAATTCTGTAATATTGGGTTGTCGGAAAAGTCATGATGTATTTTTTTCTGTTTTTTGTTGCAAAAATGCATCATGACTTTTCCGACAACCCAATACATCACCTATATATTGCATTGTGCATTCACTACCCAATGTCAGTTTCCTTCCATCACCATATATTTGACCCTTTTTACCCTTTTCTCCTACCCTCCTTTCCCCCCTTACTCTCTGGTAACCACTAAACTGTTGTCTGTGTCTATGAGTTTTTGCTTATTTGTTGCTTTCAGTTTTATATTCCACATACTCATATGAGTGAAATCACGTGGTTCTCAAATTTTTCTGTCTGACTTATTTCACTTAGTGTGATAATCTGAAGATCCATCCATGTTGTTGCAGATGGCAGTATTTCATCTTTTCTTATGGCTGAGTAATAGTCATTGTATATCTATGTACCACATCTTCTTTATCCAATCATTTATCAGACATTGGTTGTTTCCATGTCTCAGTCACTGTGAATAATGCTGCAGTGAACATAGGAGTGAATATTTCTTCAAGGATAAATGTTTTCAGATTTTTTGGGTAGATACCCAGAAAAGGGATTGCTGGGTTGTATGGTAATTCTATTCTTAATTTTTTTTATGAACTTCCATACTGTTTTCCATAGTGACTGTACCAATTTATAGTCCCACCAACAGTGTATGAGGGTTCATTTTTCTCCACAGCCTCTTCAACACTTGTCATTACTTGTCCTATTGATAATAGCCATTCTAACAGATGTGATGTGGTATCTCATTGCAGTGTTGATTTGCATTTCCTTAATAGTTAGGGAAGTTGAGCATCCTTTCATATATCTGTTGGCTGTTTGTATGTCTATTTGGGAGAAGTGTCTGTTCAGGTCCGCTGCCCATTTTTAAATTGGATCATTTGTTTTTTTGTTGATGAGTTGTAAAATTCTTTATATATTTTGGATATTAGCCCTTTATCAGCAGTGTTGTTTGAAAATATCTTCTATGCAATTTATTGTTTCAGGTCTTACATTTAAGTCTTTGATCCATTTTGAGTTAATTTTGGTATATGGTGACAATTAGCAGTCTAGTTTCATTCTTTTGCATGTGGTTTTCCAGTTTTCCCAGCACCATTTATTGAAGAAGCTAAACATAAAATATGAAACAATTAGAAAGAAACTTAGCTCATTCAGGAGTGAAGAACTTTTCTTTTTTAAAGATCATAAACGTAATGTAAAAGTATGTCCATAGCACAGAAAGTGATTCTACAAAGGTAGGAAATCTGCTATTTATGTAGATTACACAGAAGATAAAGACTAATATTTACTATGACTTAGAGATTACTAAATACTGAAACATGATTTGTCATTTTAACATAAAGAAAACATTCCAGTTTGCTTTAATATAATATTTGGCAGTAAAGATTCATAAGCTATAAATAAACCCATCAGAATGAATCAACTTAGCAAAATTTTGACATTTCATTCCATTTTTCATGATCATTTACAATTATTAGAAACCAAGACAAATAAGATTCACTGAAATCAAACTTTCTGTTAGAAATACTTGTTTTGTGCTTTATGATAATTTCAGATTGGATATGATATGAATTTGATACTTTAAGACAAAACACTCTCTTTATGCCTTCAAAAACAAAAATATACCTCACCTATTGTATACACAGTTATAATGGTGATGATATTTCAGTATTCTACCTGACTGGCACATTATCAAGGTACCCAAAGATTATCTGTTAATTTAACTCAATTTAACATTGGTTTAAGGGTTTAGATTATCTAAGGATCTTGGGAATGCTCTTTAATCAGGTCTGCTTTAGAATATAAGCATTAATTAATGAAAAAATGTTTGTCAAGGCTATAATTTAACTAACACAATTTTATATTTTCTTAATTTTAAATATTTAATGTAAATAATATTAACTTATCAGAGCACTAAATAAATATGAGGACTTTGAGACATCCCTGTTTATAGTCTTTTCATGGGAAAATGAGCCCAACCCTAGTCTTATAAAGGTTTTATAAACCATTAAACATATGCTTGTATTATATACCACACTCATAAAGGTTAATACATGGACCTATTTTTGAACTAATATTGCAAACCAGTCTAAAAATACATCTTGATTAGGTGCACTTATAAAAAATGCTCTGAACTTTTATTTTCTATAAGAAGAATTATTTTTTTCTTAAAAATTTGGCACATTTAAAGTATTATAAGTTTCCTTATTTTCTTGGGATTCTGGGAGTATTAGATTCATGCGAGCACTTAATCAGAGCAGACCTCCTTGATTTTGAGAGAACTTATAATTTAATTTATTAATGCTCTTCAGAGGTTAGGAAATATTTCACATTTACATGAGGAGAGGGGTGGGATTTTCTCAGTTCCAGACACACAGACACAGGGAAAAGTGCAGCTTTCATCGCACATCAGCTGGAGGTCAGAGGCAATCATGAAAACCCAAACCCACTCAGTGCAGACCTCAAAGGGCAGTTCTGCTTTCCAGTGGTTATGTGATATTTTAAAATTTATTTCCTTTCAGTTCACAGATAGACAAATAGGTAAACAAATGAAAATGACTAACAGACTCAATTACATACGGACAGACTAACAGACCTGGCCTAGATCCAGTAAGACACAAACAAACAGAATTAAAAGATGGAGGAGGGGAGGCCAGAGCAACAAGAACAGAGCGTCTGCAAAATTAAAGCCCTGGAGTCACTTGGGATTCACTTCTGCAACCAAGAAACTATAACTCTCCAGGTTTAAACAGCCCATGAGGAGCCCTTCTCAGAAAACAGACTTTAATTGGCCTTGGCAGTTGAGTCCATTGGGGAATGTCAGTGGGACATGCGCCAAAACTGTCAATGTATAATTTTCAAGAAATTAAAACCATGAATCTCATATAAATAATAAATAAATATATGCCAAAATATATTTAAACTTATTAATGAGTGAATAAGCAGAATAAGAAGACTGATTCAAACAGCTTTTGAGAATCAGGGTATATGTAAGCCTATCATGAAAAACATACTGAAACTGTTTGCTAAGCTAGAGGCAGAACTGGGTGATGTCCTACAGGGCAATGAAACAGCAGACAGTCCCTCACTTATGGTAGTCCAACTTACAATTTTTCAACTTTATGATGGTGCAAAAATGAGACACATTCAGTAGAGACCGTATTTTGGATTTTGCTCTTTGTTTTCAGACTATCGATAGGAGGTCCGATATTCTCTTATGATGCGGGAAGCGGCTGTAAGATGATTTTGCCCGACTGTAGGCTAATGTCTGTATGCACTGACCACATTTAAGGGAGGTGAGGCTAGGCTCTGATGTTCAGTAGCTTAGGTGTATTAAATGCATTTTCAACTTAACGATGTTTTCAATTTGCAATGGGTTTATTGGGCCATAACCTCATCGTAAATCAAGGAGCATCTGTATACCCTTTGGGATTATCTTCTCTGCCTGACCAAATTATTTGCATCTGTACAGACACAAACCTATGTTACCATGGAATTTCGCAGACTCTAGGCCCTAATTAACACTAAATAACAAATCAGACAAACAAATCTGTTAGAGACCTAAATAATCCTTGGGCATGCTATTAACACATATTTCAGCATGGTATTAAGCTGCATGCAGCCATTGTTTTGCCTATTTCAGGTTTTGGATAATTTTTCTTTTCTTTTTTTTTTAATTATTTTTTGTTGTGAAATATACAGTTTTTAGAATTAGTTTCAGCTGTACAACACAGTGCAATAGTTATACTTTTTACCCCTCGAGGTGACAACCCCCTTCCCCCAATCTGCCGCCCCCACTCCGCCCCCCAATATCATACATATCTATTACAATTCCTTTGACATACATGGATAATTTTTCTTAATACTGAGCAACTAGCAGTAAATCAGTTAGAGCCACCTTTTTCTAGGGGAGACTAATACTTTCTGATTGTTGAGAACAGGAATCTGGGGTTGCCACAGATTTAATGTGTTGCTTACTCTCAGTAGTTCATATCATTATGAAACTGGACATTTTTGTTGTACACCATATAAAATTGAATAAAGGCCTGGGAGTAGGAATAATTTCATCTTCAATGATATATTATCTTTTTATAGCAAGAATTCCAGAGAGTGATGGGAAGATGGCCAGGGATATAACCTTGGCTTCAGTCTCCCTTTTGCCATTGTAACTGTTTCTAATTAACCCCCTCTGGAAATTTTGTGCCAACTTAAATTCCACGCTAAAATGTTGATTACTTCTTTGTAATAAAACTGGCCCAAGTGCATTTAGTTGCAGAAAATAAAGCTACTGCCAGAAACACAGATATTTTTAATACAGATGGTAATGGAATGGTATTTTCTTCAAAAACAACAACTTTCACGGTCTCGTCAGAAACCTTGTGAAACCTTACACTCACTCACACACCCACTCAGGCACCAGCACACACGCACATCCACCCAGACAAAGCAACTCACAATGCTTTCAAAATTATGATGGCTATTTTTATTTTCTTGTATTTGCGTATAGCTCCCCACTCTCAGAGTTTGTAGTGAACATCTGTCATTTGTTTAATTGGATGCAATGTTAGCTAAAGGCTAGGAGTTTACTCTGTTTCCTTTGCATCTCCTTCAGTTCCTGACCTGATTTGACATGTTAAACAGAAATGTCAAAAATGCCCCAGTAAAGTCTCTATAACACTTGCACGCTGTCTAGGCTCGAGTGTACTATAGTTGGTGTTGATCGTGATGGGAACACTGGTGGTTTTTTCTCACTTTGTAACTCATTGAAATGAGAGTTAATAAAGCCAGTTGGGGCTCTCTTTAATTGTTGCCACAAATACCTTTACCAGGTTCCATAGTCCAAAAGAGAAAATGTCAATATTTGTGGGACAGGTTGCAAATTCAATACAAAAGATTTCCCAACAAAGGAAATTCTCTTTAATTGTATGTTTTCATAACTTCAAATATATTCCAGTCTCAGCAATGATTTTGTGACCCACTCAAAGTTTAAAGTAAGTACAAGCCCAAAAATTGGTACTATCCTGAAGCTACTTAGAAATTGTAGTGTGAGGACTTCTGGGTGGAGAGTTTCATGCCCAAGTGACTTTAGTTTTTCACGGTCCTTCCTAGGAGGGTCCTTTGTCCTGTGGGTGGATAGCATGGCTAATGTGGGATTGCGTGATTCTTCTACAAAGTCACGACATTCATCATTTTTCTTTTTGATTTTTGCATTGATTTTACAGTGATATTTTCTGATGAATGGGGCCTCTGTTAAGAACTATGAAGCATTTTGAAGGTGTCTTCAAATGTCTGTGAATTATATCTGTGGCTTAATTGTGGTCTTGTCTGGAGTGACTGGGCACTTTTTGGCTTCTTAGTAGGCTCAGCATGGAAGCCCTTCTGAAAGCTCTGTGTGGCAGTGTTAACTTGCTCTGAAATAGACTTAGAGGAAGAAACTAGAACAGAATGTTCACATAAAAATGCTAGGTGGGCTAATCATCATATTTAGCACTTATATAGCAGTTTTCATTTCCCAAACACTTTACAAACAGCAACTACATAAACCTTTCAACATCCCCATTAAATAGATAAATAAGCATTATTATCATAGCATTCTGTTTGGTAGAGGAAAAAAATCTTTACTGGTGAATAACTGCAGGAGGAGGTTAGTTCAGAATAATGATTCCAACTCCTGTGTCTGTAAGCCAGTCTCCAGCTCTACCTGTTCCAGTTTTCTTTTCAAGAGGACTGATTAATTGGTGATAGTGTTAACCATTGTGAAAGTGCAGTCAATGCCATTTCTCTTTGGTGTTGTAAGTTCAAAGAGGTACTGAGAGAGGAGTGACTGGGAAGGTTTCATTACAGTCTCAACTTGATAAAGAAAAAATGGAAAAAAGAAAACAAACCTGAAATATGTGGATGAAGTGAACTGCCCAGGCCTCTCTCAGTTAGCGAGTTCCCCTGGTCAGCATTAATGGTGCTTCATAGGCACCTAATTAAACCCTCACCAAGGCCTGATGGAAGAAGGCACACTGCTTGTATTTGAAAAACTTCTGAGACAGCAACAGCTAGGAGCACATTTATTTCCCTTCTTCTTATTTCCTCAGAGGCATCAAGAGTCACTACCTGCCTGTTCCAGCCTCAGGGAAGATTTTTAACATACTTTTTCCGTTTGCTCTACTTTCTGTTGTACATAATTTTTTTTCTGAAAAAATAATTAATAGCTTGTTTTTATTCAAAGAAGGCATGTGGACATACTTTTCTGCAACTGAAGTACAATTGGTGTACAGATGTTGGTGTGGCACCAAATAAGCCATTATACTCGTATGTCATATTTTATCATTTGATGGCTTTGTTCTTAAAAACTTCAAAGTGCAAAATCAGTTGTCATGTGTGTTCTTCCATTTCAACTGAAAACCTTCTTAAGATCTACAGAGCAGTGGTTGAGAGTGTAGGCTCTGGTGTCAGATCACTTCACTAATTAGTTTAATCTCACCGAGTATCAGTTTTTCAACAGTAAAATAGGACCTTTGACAATACCTGCTGGAGTAGCTTGTTCCAGGTATTAATAGTAAGGTGGGTTTAAAGTGGGATCACAGAGATGGGCCTGTGAAAGGGCTCAACAGACATTTGGAATCATCTTGACCATCATCATCATCATCATCTGATAATGTTACAAACCATTTAAGAACAGAAAAGACTTCTGCTGGGAGAGACAAGAATCATATAAACCTGAGATTAATTAAAATCTTAATGGAAAATTTGTCTTGGTCTTGATTAGTCCTTCAAGAATTGGTTCAGCCATAGTCACAATAGAATCGTGGGTTTTTAGAGTTTAGAAGTTCTTCAAAGATTTTATGCCAGGTTGAGTAAGTCTTTAGCTAGAAAATGCAAAGGGAGCTCAGGTTCATTTGATGTAAATTGCCAGGTAGAAGAAAAGAATGGATTTCCTGAGTGTCTGGAAAGTTCTAAGATCCAGAAGTAGGTGGAGGGAAAATTCAGGCAGTGGTAGCTGAAAAAACAGATGCTTCATCCCTATGAACTCCAGAAGGCCAAGGTAAATCTCCAAGTCGGTAGATACTGGAAATCTAGAGAAAGGTGGCAAAGCCAAGGACACAGACAGCCTGTGTGCAGGACAGGGCAGCCGTGTGAGGGTTGTCAGTCTCCATGTAGATGGCAGCCCAGGAGGGGTCCTGGCACTCTAGAGGAGCCACCAGGTTGCAGGAGCTCAGCAAAGCCTGAACAGGCACAACTGGTCAGTGCACTGATGAATACGGGCAATGCCCCTGTGTTCCCTTTTTCTCTACCAGAAAGCCACAGGTAGTGGAAGTGGGATAAACTCAATGAGAGTCAATGAAACTTCATCGAATGGCCAAGGAGCCTGGGGCCATTCTGGTTGTCAAAATATTCTATCTCTTAGTGATTCCAAGGAATGTTGGTATTTCAGCTCATGGATCGTGGAGCTTTGCAGGGATGTAGAGTTCTTAGTGAGCTGGTAGACACTTGGAGATACTGATATTTGGGTTTCACCCACTCATTCCTTTGTTTATTTTGATGTTCACTTCAAAAATATTTACTGAATGAAACAAATATGACTATGCCTGAGACATTTGCAATATGATTTTTTTTGCAACCAGAGCTATACATTACATATTGCATATTCAGGAACTAAAATAAACCAAAATGCATGTAAAAAAAAGTCATATAGGGTGATTTAAAATATCCTCAGTATTTATTTATTTTTCCTAGTCATATTCCAGAATGGTGTAACACATTTTTAAATGTGTTTTATTACATATAGGCAATATATATTTAATAAATACACATACAAACAATATAGGTAATATAGGCATACTCTCTTACTGTGCATGATTTGAAATATGGAGAAGACAAAAAAACCATAAAAATCCCCCTTCATGCATTCCCATTCTACCCACACCTGTCACTATCAATGATTCTATGTAGTGTCAATTTTTCAGTATGTGTGTGTACACATAGATATATGCAACTAAAATAAAGTTGTATTATACATATTATTAAGAGATTTGCTTTGATAACTTAATGCTATGTCTTTTTTGTTTTGTTTTGTTTTTGTTTGTTTGTTTGTTTTTAGCTGAGCCATCCTGCTACCTGTTGGCAGCTCAGCGGCTGCTCAGCTCGGGCTGGACTCGAACCGCTGTTGCTCAGAGCTCAAACTCTTGAGCGAGCTCTTAACCAACTGAGCCACTTGGCCGGCCCCAATGCTATGTCTTGAAGATATTTTCATGTCAGTATATTTAGGCCTCTCGAGCATGACATAGAATATTTGTGCTATAACTTATTTACTAGTGAGAATGCATGCCCCTTCCTCACACACACCTTTTGCTACTTTTAAGAAATGATACAAAGAACATTTTTATATACATCTTTGGGCACATATAAAGTAGAATTGCTAGGTCATAAGCTAAATATACTTGTAATTTTGATAGATACTGCCAAATTAGCTTCTAAAAGACTTTACCAATCTATAATTCCACTAGTAATGTTTGAGACTGGGAGGAGGTAAATATTATTGGTATTCTGCGAAAACTTGTTTGTGTACTTGTTACCAAAAAATATTATAATAAGAATGCCACTATTTTTTTTAGCTAAACAAATATTGTAAAGCCTTAATAATGACTTTTCTCAAAGTATTTACAAGATTGGTTTAGGAACTGCTTTGTTGTCAATCAAAGTATTCTTTGTGTAACCAATGCTTTATAGGCTCCCACAATATTTTCTTCTGTCTCTTTTAAAATAAGCTTTATTATTTAATTAACATAACCCTAATTATTTTAATTTTCATTTCCACCCTTCATAAAGTAAAAACTGAGAGGAAGTAGTTGAAACTACCCAAGTATTTATGGAAGCCAGAAGTAATCCCACCAAATTCTATCAAATGTCTGATAATTTAGAACCATGTTAGTAATTGAGCAAGCACATCCCCCTTCTTGTATTTTGAGGATTCTATGTAAAATGGCGCATTCAGATATGATAACTGAAGCAGAGTGAAAGGGATACTGAAATTTGAACAGGTGAATGAAATGCAGCAGATAGAAAAACTGGGAAATGGCATAAAAAATGAAAACCATAAGTATGAAGTAGACTTAAGTAAATAGAAGTTCTTCAATAATTGAAATACAATCTACATGTACTGCATGACGTAATTCACCTGGATGGTTTTAAATGTGGTCAGTAAGAGGGACAACACTAGACTCTGCAGGCTCATCAAGATTTCCAATGCACGAGGAACAATTTTCTTGCTGTTTTCAAGAAACTGAGAGAATTGATGGAAACTGATAGATAGGAATACATGTAAAATCCATACTAAATATAGTAATAAGGAATTCATTCTTCTTATATTAATTTAAGATCCATTGCTTACACTTTTTCTTATTTAGCATCACAACTCTGTAATACGAGTAGGGCGTAGCAGGGACATAGTCCATTGGCAGTTGAGATTCAGAAGAGATAACTGCTTAGACCAATTATATCGTTAATCAGCAGAGGACTCCCATATGATCCCCCTCTATTAGTATCTTACCCTTGTATTGTCCCCTTACACACTGAATACACAGAGCTGACCTGTGTAACTAAGGATATTGCAAAAATGATGGTGTATGACTTCTGAGACTGGGTCATAAATCACTTGTTCTGAGGGAAGCTGGCTGCCATGTTGTAAGGACAATCAAACAGCCTTCTATCCACTTGAAGAGGAACTGAGGCTTCCTGCAGACACTAACTAGTGAAGGTGTTTGAGTGAATGACCTTGGAAACATATCATCCAGTTCCAGTCAAGTCCTTGGATGACTGTAGCCTTGGCCGATATTTGACTATAACCTTATGAGATTCCCTGAGCCAAAACTAATTTGTTCCAAGATTCAGGACCCACATATACTGTGTGAGATAATAAGTGCTTATTATTTTAAGAGGCTAAAAAAACAAACAAATGAAAAAATGAGCCGAAGGCACTACCCCCTAAATTTAGGGTTTCTGATTCCATATCCTGTTCTTTCCAACATTGATACCTTGCCTGCTAGATGAAAGCGAGGTTTCTGAGTCCATCAATCATTTTAAATATTCCAAAACCCCATCGTATGATCTTATTATTTCACATAGAATTTAGTTTAATATAATGTGGGTCATCTTTGCACTTTATCCAAGGGGTTTAGTTATTGAAGTTCAAACAGGAACTTGTTATACAGTAGTGTGCTTGGAAGGTATCTAACAGCATAGGTCATGAGAGAGTTAGCCTTATAGAGAAAGGATTCCAGGAGAGAGAAAAGACTCCATGGCAGATGAAAGCAGAGGGTATGTCAGCTTATACCTCAGTGGGTTGTGCTGTCAGACTTGCCAAATTGCTTAATTGTGCATTTTACCCTTGAGATTTGCTTGAATATTTTCTTTATAAAAGCAATAATATATAGGCTTTCTTTCTGACAGAGTGGATGCTTTATGGATTTAATTTTGTGTGTCCTGAGATTTTGAGGATTTTTTTTACCAGGTTTTTAGAAACTCATAGTGTGTAATATCTGACTACTTATGTTTTGCTTTTTGATATGGATGACTTCATAAGATTCAAAGGGAAAGGGGAAGTGGCCTTTCTTGGGGCGATTTATTTTGGAAATGGTGAGGAGTCAAGGCTCTGGTACTACCGTCCCACCTTTGCATACTTTAATTCCAGCATGCTTGAAAAAGCTATTAGCATGTCCCTAAAAATCGCATAGCATGTCAACAGAAAACAAATTCACTAAGTTCCCTCTGCTATAAACCTGAGATTTCACTTGGTACTGTTTTCAGTTCTTCTGAGTACTCTTTTCTTGTCTTCTTTTTATTCATAGTATCAAGTATGTGTGCAGCAAAGAGAAGAGTTCAGTAACTCTTGATGGATGATTCTTTGCTCAAATAAAAGTTTTAAAATATCTACCTTCTTCCCTTCTTTCTTTCTTTCCTTCCTTTTTGGCTTATGCATTCAATCATTCATATTGGGTGTGTGCAGTAAATATTCATTGAATACCTAAACAGTACCATTATCTCTCTATTTGCTGGGGAATTCTATTAGCTGGTGAAATAGTCTAGTGGATAGACATAATAAGCACAACTAAAATTTTATAACTTACTAAGCTCCTTTAATCAGCCTTTTATTTAATTCATAGAAAATCTTTATATGGACTGTATTGATTTCACCCTGTAAATAATAATAATAATAATAATAATAATAATAATAATAATAATAATAATAATAAAAGGTGAAAATTAAGTTCAGGGCCACTGGAGCATCAGTAGTGAAGCCATGGCTTCACCACAGGGAGTCTGACTCTAAATCCAGGGCTCTTTTCACTATGTCACATTGTCTCTCCAGAGATGAAGGAGCATGCATTGTAATCAAAGCAATATTGCCAGCAATTTTATGGAGAAGATCACATAGGCTGTAGCTTATCAAGAAATGCATGTTGTATCTATTCCATTAGAATTTTGTGGAAAATAGGACTGTATGTTATGTTGTTCTGGTGTATAGAGAAGTGCAGTCATTTCAAGGTAAAGACGTTGGTTTTCACCACCCTTGCTAACAGATGATAGTTTTCCTTTCCTCCCTCGAACCTACTTATTTGATGACCCTCTTCTCCATCATGCCAGAGGCCCTATGTTGTCACACTTTGCTTAGAGTTTCCTCTTTATTAGTTTCTTAATTTTAAATAACTTTCCAACTCACCATGCTACAACTGATAATGCAGGTCACTTGTTATTGAACTTTCCTTGGCAGACATGTTTCTCCTGTGAAACAACTAATCCTAGAAAAGATTAGTAGGGTGATTCTGGCCTTGTATTGTCCCCAGTGCTAAGTACACATGACAATACTCTACAGGGATTGGGGTAACGTACACCAACTTCTTTTTGTGAAAAGAGGAGGTACTGTCTGTGCTAGTTAGTGCTAGATCATCAGAACTGCAAAATCAAAGAAACTTGTAATCCTTTCCTTTTCTTTCCTTATTATTTTTCTAACAGCTTTAGAAAAAGTCTTCCTTGGTTTTCCTTTGAGAATCAACTAGGGCATTCATTTAACAAGGTGAGGTATCCTTATTGAGGTGGTATAACTAGTGTAATGCCTTGAATTCTCATTAAAGTTCAGGATCAGCTGTTTTAGTATATGAATATATACAGCATAGATCTGCATTTCAAAGAAATTTTAGCTATTTCTCAACCCCAACCACACACTGGGATCACTCAGGGAAAAGAAAAAAAAATAACACCAGTGCTCAGCTGTCCTTCCTGGAGACTCAAATGTAGCTGGTCTGGAGAGGCGCCCAGTCATTAATGTGTTTGGAAAGTCCTGCAGATGGTTCTGACAGGAAGCCAAGATGGAAGACTGATGAATGCAGAGCTCAGTGGATGGCAGGTCTTCTGCTGTTATGGCCTAGTCTCTGCTGTGAGCACCAGATTCCCACCAAGCCCCTTACAAGGACCTGACAGTTTCTGTGAGAAATAGCTGGAAGAGCACTCGTTGCAAACTTAAATATGCTTTCCAGTGTTTCTCAAAATGGAGACCAAAGGTACCCTCTTTCAGCACCAACTCCATTGTTGCTACTAAATTAGTATATCTACTATTAGAGCCTGAAGCTTCACATTTTTAATAAGTTCCCTTGGTGATTCTGATATCCATTAAAATATGAGAACCACTAATCTACACCGTACATCTACTGCCAGAGGGACCGTTTGGGTTTTTGATGCCTCAAGTCCTTTGTAATCTGCAGCAGCCCCGATCTGTTTATAAATGCCATTGAGCTATTGAAATGATCAGACTACTTGTCTTATAAAATGTTCCACCTTTTAAATTTGTCTAATTGTTTATTTTATTGTGTGCGTGTGTTGAAATTTACAATGTTTCCCTGAATTTCCTATAACACTAGGAGCTAGGACTGTTGGGTTACTTGGGTTCAGGTTAAATATTTAAGGCAAGAGCACCTCAGAGGTGGTATTTTAGCATCATATTTCATCGTATCAGTAGGCACTGGCTTTCCCACTGTTAGCAGCCCTGCTTGTGATCCCTGGGTGAAGGTTGTAGCCACCAGATCCACGCATTGTAAAAGTGAGTTTGCCCCTTCATGATCAGGAAGGAACGACACTTTGACACCACACATATATCTCGCTCACCGTCAGCCTTTCACCTGGGGGTTTTGCATCCACAGATGAATTATTTTATTAGGGGTTATAGAATGGTAGAATTCTATTATTCCTTCTAAAATATTTCCCACTTCACTTTTCTCCCTAACACTTATCATCAGTTGACATGTTATATATTTTACTTGTTTGTTTCCCTCCTTGCAACTTCAATGAGTGTGAGGATTTTTGTGAGTAAATATTTGGTGACTAAATGATTGAAGTGAATAGTGATGTCCAGAGGGGCTGAACAGCAATGATCAACATCACTTATCAAATTGATAATGAGAAAGAAAACATAGTCTTGAAAGCTGTCAGTTTGGAACGGGCCCATATGAACAAACTAGGCCTTCATGTTTTCCTGTAGAATATACACAGTTTCTCATTTTACTACATCAGACAACGTCGCTCTTGAGATCATAATGGAGTGGGACAAAAACCAGATCCCACCATCATCATGTCTAAGGACAGACAAAACATGAACACTATGCAAAATCTAGAAATCTACAAACATAGCTTCTCCCAGCTAATATTATAGTTGTAACTGCTACTTCTTACAATTGCAGCATTCCCCCTGCCTCCTAGATAGAAATTATCAAGACACCTGTACACATTTCCTATGGCTGTGGTAACAAATGAACACAAAATGAGTAGCTTAAAACTGTTCAAATTTATTCTCTCCCAGTTCTTGAGGCCAGTGTCTGAAATCCAGGTGTTGGCAAAGCCATGGTCTTTCCGAAGTCTCTAATGGAGACTCTCGCCTCGTCTCTTTCAGCTTCTGGTGGTTGCTGGCATTCTTTGTTTCACAGGGCATCAGTGCAACCTCTACCTCCATATCCACGTTGCTCTCTTCTTTTAGGACTTTGGTCAAATTTCCCTTCACCTTATTCTTCCTAGGGCACTCATGAGTGCAGTAAGGTCCCACATGGGTAATCCAGGATAATCACATATTAAAATCATTAACTTGATATCTGCAAAGACTCTTTTATTAATATAAGGAAGTAGTCCCAGGTCCCAGGGATGAGTATCTAGAGCAAAACAATTTTTTGAACCCCCTCACTCCTACCCAAAACTACATACCTCAAGCCAAAATTCTATAACAAAACCCTCCTGAGATATTTTTAATGGCATATGTCATGGTTCCTCTGGTGATATGCTCTCCCTTGTTACAACAAGTAATAAAGCCTGCTCTGTATGATACAGGTGGCTTCCTGGTGGTCTCTGGCTGGTGTGTAGAATATGTCTTGTTCTCATCTGATACTAGACCTGAATGTTTCGATTGTCCCAGGTTTTCCTTTTTTCCTTAAAACATCTTATAATCAGTGAAGGATCTAAGTCAGTTTCTACAGGGCATGAAGAGTTATTATTTCAAAAAAAACTTTGTAATTTATGTGCAATTATAACACATTTGAAGGCATTTCATTCTTTTAAAGAATTACAAAGAATGGCCCTGGTCTTCTGTTGTGAGACATAATTTAAGAGTCCCTACACTCTTGTATCAGAAGTAGAAAATATTAAACTATTTTTAAAACTTATTCTGGAAGTTAAAGCTCATCTTTTCAAATGCATTGCCTTGGATAAGGCACAGAGGTCACCATTCTAAATGACATTCTGTTTGAAGTTATACATTATTTCTGGTACCTGTGGTTTACTTAAAACTTTTATCACCTAAAGTGACCTCTCAGTAAAGGCTTTTGCAAACTAGAAACCTCTGATGTGTGTATTTTAAATTCAATTATAGAAATATATTTTAAGAAAAGACACTGGTACAGATGTTAAAAAAACATTGCATTAGTATGAAGGCAGAGATAAAGACACTTGCAAAAAAAACAGCCTTGACAAAAATATGTTGAATCAACTATGCAGTACTGTAATAAATGAGTCCAACTAAATAATAATAACAACACAACAGACTGTACTTTTGGTGCTAGTTTCAGCAGACCTTGAATTCACTTTAGAATTAATGTTAGTCATTAGGGGCTTTGCATTTAGCTTCATAGGTGGTCTCTTTATGATCTAATATAACTACCAATGGCATCCAGGTTTGGGTGCCAGAACATGTAGTTGAAACAGCCAGTTAAACACCTCTACCCACATAGCTGTTTCCAAAATAATTGGACTTCACTGAAACCAAGGCCTAATAGAACATGTACCTATGGGCATATGAATAGAATTTCCCATGGCGATATGGGGTTTTCAAAGTCTAAACTGTCTAAGAGGTTGCTCGGGGTTTGTCCTGATCAAATGAAAGAGAATTGTAACTTTAAGAAGGGTCCAAACTGACCAATTTTTGACATTCTATTAAGAGACAGCCAGTAAAACACTGACCCCACTTTGCAAACACTGACCCTTATTGAACAATGCATTTTACACCAGGAAAGTAAAGCTTTAAAGAAAACTTCTTGTTAATGTAAACATTCCTGAGATACATTGTAAGACAACACAGAAACTCTGGTGTATAAGGGGCAGTGTTCTTACAATAGTAACTAAGTTAATTAGGAGGCCCCTGGTTTTACCCTAATACTGGAAGTCCTATGTAAGGAAAGAAATAGCCAATTAGTGTGATGTCCTGAATTCTAGGCCCTCTGAATGTCAGTAGTTAATGCAGAGACATTAACTTTCTCCAAAGCTCATCATTTTCCAGATTTTGGATGATATCTAAAGAATGGTCTATATGGTTAAATACTTGGAAAAGGTTTCTAAGTAGTAGAAAAACAGTTTTGGAGCAAGGACTGAGGATGGTACTAAGTAATTCATCAACCAAGTTGAGCATGTGATCTGTCAAAACAGTGAGAGAGGGAGTTCCAAAGGAACAAATGGAGAGAATGCACTTTCTGAGGCATAAAACCTATCTAAAATTGCCTGGAACAAGCAGAGATAGTGTCACTACAAGACTCTTTCACAGAAATATGAGAATCAGGGGTATATTTGGGTTTTCAGGCATTGTTCTTTCAAGTGAGTGGAGGTCAAGCAAGGAGACTCCACTTGTGAACTTGAAGTGTTAGAAATGCAGTAGTGAAGAGTCTAGTGTGATGATTGATTCAGACATTTGAATAAATCTGAATACCAGCTTCCCAGAGGGCTGATTCCTGGGCAACAGTGGTGAGAAAATTATCGGGATCTTTGTCAAAAGCAGCAAAATCTGTGTTTTCTTACTGTCACTGACACCTTATGAGGGAGAAGAGCTGCATTTGTTCCTCAACGGTGATGATCAAAATACAACTGAAAGAGCTGGAGGAACTGTGTGTAAGATACGGGACCTCTGCCATTGGAATTCAGATGCGAGAACTCATCACAGGACAAAAATGAATGCTGGAATGGGCAAGTGACATGAATAGTCACTGGCTTTTTACATCTCACATGAAGCAGACCTGATGTTTGAAAGGTGAAATAGCCTATTAACGGAGAGTTAAGAGAGCACATGGGTCCTGATTTTAGCAGAAAATGGGCAACACAGCTTCAACCCTGTGTTAAGGATTTAAATGAGAGGCCATCAGGAGGGCAATCTACGCTGCCACAAATAATGATGCCCATAGCAGCGGTCAAAAGAACACTCACCAGACATGTATTGAATAAAAATTTCACTAGAGGCCAAAAGATCTATGAGGTTGCCAAGAAAAGTGAGTTTGTCTCCAGCTGATATGCCCCAGTGGAGTTTTTCCCAGCCAAAGAAAAAGTATTTTGAAGAATTAATCCTCTAACAATAAAATTAACTGGCCCAGGAAAGTAAGCTTATTAAAGTATCTTAAATACTGTCCATTAGAGCAAGACCAACCAGAAGCACTCTCTAGCTGCTGGCATGCAGTGTGCATACTCACACACACACACACAAAGTGGGGGCGTTTCCAGTGAAATTGAAGAGGTGGTGGAGGTCAATGGATATTAAGACAGAATGGAAGAAATGGATGTTGTCTTTCTGGAATAATTTAGATGCTGACTTTGAGAATGGTTGTGATATTAACAGTGCTTATTGACAAACTTTGTGTCCATTGGTAAGTTTTCCTTCATTTGTCATGAATGACTCTAATGAAAAAAATTACTCTGTGGGCTCTATTCCTGTGTTTGTGGCTACTCAGGCTGGACACTTGCTTTTATTGTGGCTGTTTGTGGAACATTTTAAAAAGTTGCATCTATAAACATCTTCTATGTGCTATGGTGACTCAGATCCACCACAGTGACATCAGTGTCCTATTCCCTTCCATCTTCATCACAAACAGACAGCATCGAATCACACAGGCTTTTGCACAAGCACAACAACTGCTCGTTTTTTTGTGTTCATTGTAGACACAATCCCATATGCTAGAGAAAGGACAAAGATTGCGTGTTGTGAACTGTTGTCAAGGACACCCTACCAATTAGTTCCTTATAACAACAGGTCTCATCCCATGAACCAAGGTAATAATTTGTGACTCTTCAATTATCATTTGTTTCTGATGTTAATTTGGTAGCCAAATTTCATACGTTTTGGAATCAGAGGGTTTGTTCTATTTAGAATGCTAGCCTTGCTTCAAGTCACCAAACAGGAGGTAGCTTTTGTATTAGAAATGGGATGACCAGGATCATTAACAAATCAAAAGTAAAAATTATCTTATGATTTACGATAAATGCTAAAGAATAGAGTTTTTGAAACTGCCTTTATTCTGTAAAATACAAAACCACCCTATGTTGGCAGCAAGGGGACCCAAAAACAGATATGTTAAATTTCTATACCATTTCAATAAAAATGTAAAAGTAGATATTCATGTTTATTTAGTCAATTATTTTTATTCATCTAACAAATACTGCTGTGTGCTGAACTGTGTGCCAGTTGCTTTCTAGACACTGGAAACTAAGCAGGGAGTCAAAGAGGTGAAAAGTCTCTGGTCTTATGGGGTTGTATTCTAGTGAGTAGGAGAGAAAATACACATACATACTGGCATATGACATACATTGTGTTTAAGTTTGAAGTGCTAGAGAGTGACAGTTTGGGGATGTAAATTTGGGATAGCATGGTCCAAAAAGTTTTCCTTGATGAGAAAATTGAGCAAGGATATGAAGAAATTAAAGTTTTTTTGTTTTTGTTTTTTTTTAACATTGGAATCAGATATAAAAATGATTCATCTAGATACCCTTAATCAGTAAATGGATCATAAGAATTTGATATGAACATATATAATGGGAATAAATGGAAAATTCCTCTAGGGACTATGTTGAAACAGGGTGCCTATGATAGCAGTCTGGCTAACTGGCAGTTAATAGGATAGGGTCACTGAAAGATAATTGTCCCCCACACTCCCCACTTTGATAATGCCACATGCAATGAGAAGAAATTAAGACGAGTGTAAACCACTACCATTTTGGTACACTCAAGATGGATATGAAGGTCATTCTGAAATGTAGGAAGAAGTGTGCCATAAGCATCCCCACTTATTCACCGGACAAAAATTTTGCTGGGCTATTTCAAGGATATATGACCTTCAGAACTGACCAGATATATCTAACTCACATTTTACAGGTGTTTGATGGCACCATAACACATGCATGGTAGAGGGGGACTGCAATGTGCTTGGGACTCCCTGGAAATCCCAGCCCTCTGTGAAGCCCCATTGTTGCTCTCCATGGCACAATAATAGAGATTCATTGACTTCTGGAGGCTCTGTAATAATACCACAGTCTGTTTCAAGTGTCATAGTGTTTTAGAGAAAGTACATCATATTATTTAGGTTTCAACAAACCGCTAAGAAAAATGCCAAGAGTTCGTAATAACTAACCTAAAAATTGTCAGTTTTAGGGCAATTTTTTAGTAGACCATCCTGAGGTTTTATGGGGATGATTTCTTGGCAGGTATGCTATAGCCCTGGTGTCCTTACTTTAATGGATAATGGTTGTCTAAGTTATTTTTGAGGTCATACAGAAAAAAACATGAGTTGGCCAGTCCAGATGTACACTGGAAGTGATAGCGCTAGTTGAAACTGAATATGAGGGCTAGGATATTATAAACTTGTGGAATCAAGCCAGTGTCCAATAAATGATATAACTGAAATGTTTAAGACATGGCTTGGGAGTGCCATGGCATAAAGGTGGCATTAAATGAGCTGAGTACATTCTTACATTGGGATGTATGAGATTTGGTAAGAAAATTGACCGGAGAGCACAGATATTAAGGGGAATTTCAATAACAACATAAAACAAGTAAAGGAAGTGATAAAACATAATTATTCTTCCCAGAGAATTATCACAAAATGGACCCAGTGAGGACTTTAAATGAGACAGAGTTGTTTGGAGATATGTTAGACTTCAGCAAACTCTGAATGCTGAAAACTAAGTTTAGAGGTAATTAAAGGAAATGAATTGAACATTTATCCTGCCGTTCTAATATGCTTCATGGTAGCAGAATAGCCATTTGTCAAAAAGGAAAAGCTCTACTTAATAGAATTCCCGAGAAAAATATAAACTAAATAATAAAATTGGAATACAAAAATGTACTTTGTAATGTCTGACATATAATGCTAAAACCATTTTTGTGAAAGGACAGTTATGAGATAGCAAAACAAAGCCACCAATCACATTTTGGGAGAAGGGGAGGAGCATAATGGAGGAATCCATCTGCCGTACCTTTGTCCAGTGATCAATTTTAGCTTTGGTAGTAGTGGAAAGATTACATATTTATTCCAGATTTCATACAACATAAAGTAGAAAATATCACCTCTCATGGATTCCTATTAAAAGACATTTATCATTCATCTAAGAAGGTTCTATATTTAACTCTCATTTTGTAGGAATTACAGAGGACACAGAAGCAAGCTCTTAATATCCCCATCTCCTGGTATTTGCATCTTGCTTCATCCCTGCCCCTTGAGTGTGAGCTAGACTTATTGACTCCTAATGAATAGAATTCAACAAAGGCAAAAGGCTGTCACTTCTAACTATAGGTTACATAAAGAATTTAGCTTCCATTTCGCTTGCTCTCGCCCTTTTTCACTCTGATGGAAGCAGCTGTCATGTTGTGAGTTGCCCTGTAAAGAAGCCTACACAACAAGGAACTGAGTGCCCACAGCCCTTAGAACCTGAGACCCTCAGCCCAACAACCTGGAGAAACTGAATCCTGCCCGTAATCATGAACTTGGAAGAGGATCCTTCCTCAGTCAAGCCTTGAGCTGACTGCACCTCCAGCTGATGTATTGTCTGCAGTCTTGTGTGAAACTCTGAGTCATAAGCTCCCAGCTCAGCTGTGCCCAGATTTCTTTTACAAAGAAACTATGAGATAATAAATGTCTGTTGTTTTAAGATGCTAAATTTTGGGATAATTTGTTACACAGCGGTAGTTAACTATCACATAAGCCAAATAACACTGTGGGTAAGCATTTAGGCAAATTTGGAGTGTGGGATAGTCTATAAAATAAATATGCATTCTTTATCGAGGCAGTGTCATCACCCAGGGGACTGTTGAACCCTGGAAGAACTGTGAGATGCACCATAGAGTCTTGATTTGCACAGCATAGGGACAAAAGGCATCTTGGGACAGCAAGAAAAATTTGAATATGCATTGAATGTTGAAATATATTGAGGAATTATGATGTTAGTTAGGATACTGTTCTTTGTTTCTATAAGAAGATATTTTCTTATCTTAAGTATCTATAGGTATTTAAAGGTAAAATATTATATTTTCTGTACTTGATACTTCACTATAAAGAATGGAATGTATGTGGATGTTTCAGTTAACTTCATTTCCCCCTTGGAGGTGGTCTGTAGCATTCGAAGTACCCTAATGAATGTTCATTTCTGTGGAGCCGCAAAAATTGTTATAGAAATCTACAGAAGAAGGCTTATATTTAGTCAAGGTGTTCTTTAAAATAATTTTATTCATGAAGTATAAGTGATGTGAAAAAAATGGCTTTGACTGGGACAATTATAAGTAGTTCACCGTCCTTTTGGAAATGAAATATAAATATTCAGGTAGCCCAACTGCCACATAAGTTCAGAGCAGCACTTGTGGTCTAGATCCCCAAGGTTCCAATGGCATTCCTCAGTCGCCTGACCCAACTATTTCTCTACAGGACACATCATAGTATCTGTCTTGGAGTGAAATTTTCGTTCCAGGCATTTCCTTGCCTGATGTTTGAAGACAGAGGTGGGGATTTCCCAAGCTTATAAGGAAAAGTCTTCTTGACAGTTTGGCGGCTTGCTTGCTAAGAAATGTTATTTGGCAGAATTTGATTGAAAACTTGCTTTTATTGAAATAAACCACAGAAGCTTTCAGAGCCCGTGCATGATTTGCGTGATGTGTTCTTTTTTCCTTTCTCCTCAAGCGTGGAAGCATGTGACAAGATGGCCTCTCTGTCTTTCTGGTGCCTCACTGACCACAAGGACCCTTGACAACATATGACAGACATGTGACATGTATGAGAAATACTGTTGTGTTCAGCCACTAAGAGTTTGATTCTACTGCGTAGCCTCGCCTTTCCAGATTGATCTCACAAATTTTACTATCCAGGCCTGATGTCTAGCCAGTGGCTGAAATCACTTTGCAAAACCACTGCGGTGACTAGATGCAAGTCGGAAATGAATAAACTAGGAACACGTTAAACAACTGGAAGAATAGAAGGCAGGAGGCGTTATCGATAACAACTGTTATCAGAGAAATCCTCATTCCAATGCTTTAGCCACTCCGAGTTCCTGTGAGGTTAAGTTGCTTCTGCTTACCTAAGAAAGTTTGAAAGAATAAAAGCAATGTGCACAAGCCCTCCATCACTGTCTCTCTCTGCCTCTAGTCTGTGTGCCCACCCCCTGGCTTCTCTTTTGCCATTACAGTTAGCTGGCACTAAACTGACCTAAGACAGCCCCATATTTGTGTACTAAATCCCATCCCTTTTTTGCTCCTCAAGAACAATTGCCCTGCCTTTCTCCTGTCATTTGTTTCTCCCCTTCTGCCTCTTCGGTCTCATCAGCATGTAGTATGATTCTCACATGAGGCCCTGATACTCCTGTTTATAACCAGCTCCATGTGCCCACTTCCTGTCACCTAACTGCACAGTGCATTGTCATGGTGTCATGCTTTATATGTTGGTCTTCTACTTGACATGTTAACTAGTACCCTCCCCCCAAGAATACAAATATATTTTGTTTCGCAAATTACTCCTCCATGAAAAATATGTCCAAATGTCACCACTATGAAGCTTTCTCTGATTCCCCCCAAGTAGAGTTAATAACTTTCTCCTTTGTTTTCCTATTAGTCTCCTCCTGTTCTTCACTCATTAGCCATAGGGTGCCCACTATGTGCCAATCGCTGAGAAAGATGTTGTTAAGGATATATGGGCATATTTGGGGAGCTTGCCATGTGCACTAACAGAATAAAACATTCCTCTTATGGTTTGGATCGAATTCTAAATGTAATCTTTAGTGGCTAAGCAGGAGGGGGGGATACTATTTGAGCACCTTCAATATTTATTTCAATTACCTACTTATTTACCCACTTTTCCTTCAAAATTATAAGACAATATTTAATAAAGGCATATAGCTTCTTGGGCTTTCTTTTGTCAGTGGGGATTTATTAAATATTAGTTGAGACCATGAGGTTCAGAGTTAAGCAGATGTGACTTCAAGTTCTGCTCTTCTGGTCATTATCTGTCTCTCAGCCTCATTAAAGCTTGGAATTCTTAGTTATGCAAATGATTCATAATAGTTATAAGGATCAAGTCTGTAATGCTTAGAACACTTCTAACACAGGGCCTGGCACGAACTAGGTCCTTTATAAACATATAAACATTAGGTGTTACTATTACTTTAGTGTTATTATTATCTTCGCTTTGCCAGTATTAATGCGATCCCTGGCATATAGTAACTGCTCAGTAAACATGTATGAATGAATAGATGGGTTCATAAATGCACAGACTTACCTAACTTGCATTATTTTTCCTCCAGCAGGTTGTTTGAGGCTGCACTATCAGAGAGAATAATTAGCAATTTAAAACATGACAAAATCATATGCACCATCTAGGAAAGGAAGCAAAACTTAGAGCCTTCATGGCCAGTCCTCGTTTTCCTGGAAAGAACAGCGAAGGGATCATTTTCAGCAGTCCCACATCACTGTGTGTTGGCCATGGAGAAATGAAATGTCATAATTTTCTCCTCTATGTTCTGGAAACACTTCTGAAGTAATAGTTTCCATTTGTAGCGACCCTAGAGTTTCTGTTCATGGCCTGGTTACTGGTCTGTAAACTTCTGGTAAGAGGACTTGTTGTTCCAATCTTTGGCCCTAGGCCTGTATTGTGAGTTTCATGAAACCCAGTAGACACTCTACAATAAACCCAGAAGTTAACTGGCCTGTGATGCAGTGCCCCCTCATGTCAGCTGGAGGACAGCAGATCCCACCAATCCTTAGCAGAAATGAAAACTCTTACCCCTGCCTAGTCAACTCCTGTGAGCCCGCACAGCAGGTTCTGCCATCTTCTACTCCCTCTTTTGAGTTGGCAGTAGAATGAGAGCAGGCCAATTGCGTAATCATTTGAAACTTATTTTCTCTCTCTCTTTTTTTTTTTCAGCTGAGCCATCCTGCCACCTGTTGGCAGCTCAGCGGCGGCTCAGCTTGGGCCGGGCATCGAACCGCTGTTGCTCAGAGCTCAAACTCTTGAGCGAGCTCTTAACCAACTGAGCCACTTGGCTGGCCCTCCTTATTTTCTCTTTTATGTTCCAAAGGCATCACTAGCCTGTGGTAGAAAAAGCTAGCATTCCGATACAAATTTATGCTCCCTTACACAGGGTAAAGTTGTTGCCAGACAGACACTATATTTTTCAGCTCCGTTTTCAATCAAAGTGGGGCCATATGACTGGTTCATGCGAGTGAAATGTGAGTGAAAGTGATGTGTGTCATTTCTGGGCTGAGAAGAGTAAGGAGTCAGCTGATGAGTTCCAGACACAAAGATGTTTTACAGGGAAAACATGTGTTTACAGTGATGGCGTCTCCTTCAGCCTGGGTCCCTGAAAATAATCCTCAACTGCATGGAGTAAACACAGCCCTTTGTGGGTCTACTTGAAAAATTAAGCATTATGCTATAGAAATAATAAATTGTCCTTAAAACAATAGATTTTCATGGACTTATAACTTTTTTTCTTTTTAAAGACTATCTTGGTAAACGTAATTATTTAGTTTAGAAAATTAAGAAAATCCTCCTTTCATGATTTTATAACACTTGGGAACTTGTGACATATTTTAAACCAGGAACTTATGAAATTTTTCAAAGAACTAAATGGCATTGGATAGTAACATTTTTTATTCTGTAAAAAAATTACTTTGTTTCTTAAGTTTGTCAGATATATGAAGAATCCTCATATTTTAGAGTTTTTAGAGAAAATTGAGACTTCTTGAAAAATAATATAAAGTTTGAAAAAGAAAGAAAAAAAACATAGCAAGTACCCTAGACAAAGCACGTGTTATTATTGATCTTTAAGGGACAAGTGAAGAATTTAAGTGAGAGGTAACTTAGTGGGTCTCACCTCTGGAGTGCCCAAGTCTAGGATAAAGACACGGACTAGAGCTATTTTAACTCTGACAATCTTTCTACTTGCAAAGTTTCCTTTCTAAGCTTCCTGAATTGCTGCAAATGAGGAAACCCATGTTCAGTGTAAGTTTTCAAGTATATCACAGATACAAGTGACCTTCCAACCAGTCCTCTCGCAGGCTGCGATCACATACTAATAGTAGCTCAGAGATATGATTCATTATTTCCATTCTCAAATCTCTACTGATATGAATTTTTTGCCATTAGGTTAATAGCAAATACTGATAAGTACTGAGTATGGACTGCTAGTGACAAAGACCTAATGCAGGCTAGCTTAAACCAAACAATTGATGGTTTAAAAAACCCAGAAGTTCAAGGTAAAACTGGAACCATGGGCTTACTGGTTTCCTTAGGGCAGTCTCTTTGCTTGTCTTTGCCCTGGTAGGTGGGTTGGAAGGCCGTGATGAAGAAAAATAGCCTCCGGAAACTTCAGACTTAATGGTGTTTGACACCAGGACCCAAATGACAGCTGATTGTTAAAACAATAGACCTAGGTATTGGCTGATTGGTTAGACTTGGTTCAAACACCCATTCACGGAGCCCCAAATCTCAGCAGGGATCATAAGGCTGGAGGTGATGTCACCCCTAGCTGACCTCAGGGTTACTGATGGGTCAAGGTGCCCCTGAAGGAATAGAGGCTGTGTTGCCAGAAAAGGGAATGGAACCAAATCAACTAATAACTGCCCACTGGAGTCAGGCTCTGTGATAGACATTTCATGCATATTATTCCACATGGTCCCCAACATTGCACGCATGATTAATATGATTATTATTGCTATTATTATCCTCATTTTTCAATTTAGGAACTTGAAGTTAAGGGAGATTAAGAGACATGCCCCAATTACTCACAAGTAGCAGAACTGGAGTTTGACTTTAAATCTCCTTTGTTCTTGAGCCCAGATTTTGAAACATTGTTCTGTACAAAATAGCTTAATCTCTTAGGTTCAAAAGTGTATCTGGAATATTTATTTTATTTCACTTTCTTCTGTATGAGGAGTACTAACAAGGACCTTTCATCTCCTTTCTGCTATTTGTTCCTCTCCACCCTTCCAAAAATATTTTTCAAAAAGAACTAGAGGCCAAAAGTATAATTTACATTTAATTACTATGAAGTCTTTGTTTCCATTTACTCAGTTTGATTTCTCGGGTCTTGTGGCATTAAAATCATTTTATTTGACTTGTAAGCAGGGAAAACCAAGCTTGCAAGTCCTAGTTTATATTGGTCTGAGGACTTGGGAAAGGGCTTGCCTCAGACTGTTGGTTAGTTTCCCCTACCAAGACTTTCCTTATTTAGCTGAGAAGAGTGTATGTAAAATCAAAACCTGTGCATTCCACCTCTCCCTCAACATGAGTCTCTGCAATTCAGAGCCTGTCTTAACACCTGCACAATACTGCAGTCTGTAACTGAAAACTAGTTGTGTAGAAAATGGAGAAAAAAAAGTTCAAGTTCGTTGACCATGATTCTTTAGGATATACCATTATAGTTATAAACAGAATTAAAGCATTAAAGTGTATTTCCCCTGAGAAAAGGGCCCTGTTAAATGAGAGTTTTATATATCAGTAGCTTTTGTTAGAAAATGCGAATTGCTAGAATGACATTCAGCTCCCCCACTCTCCCAAAGAAGAAATGCAAAATGGATATATTAAAATTTCTCTATTACTCTAGCCACTGACCTGTTACAAATATTATGGGATGGTTTACCTCCAAAATTGACACTAATAGGAAAATAACAAGAAACTTGCTGCCCCAATGCTACTATTTCCAGAATTGTAAAAATTGCATAGGTGTTTATTTCAATTTCTCATTTAGAGTAGCAGGGGAGAGTGGTTTGCAATCAAATGCATCTTCTGATTCTTAAATGGAAACGTGCTCATGCTGGTTGGTCTGGGAGAGATGTGTGAATACAAGAGTGCCCCTTCTGAGCCTAAATTATTTTCATCTCCTAATTCTCACTGGTGTTTCAGGTTGGGTATGAGATATACTCTTAATAACGGAATACTGGGGTGATCTTCAATCTTCCTTAAATTAACATCATGACAAAGCTCGTGATTGCATATTTATTGCATTTTCTAATTTCCTATCCTTTTAGCAGCCACTTACTCAGTAAGTGCTAGTGGATAGCTGAATAGCAACATCATTTTTCCTAGCTTGGCAAAAGAAAGGGGGAAAAAAGAAAGGAAAAAAGAAAAAAAAAGGTCAGTTTCCAGTTTACAATAAAAAAGAGCACTTTCCAGGTAATGAAGAATTCTGTGTGTTTTTTCCTATTTCTCACATTCATCTTCCCCATATCCTCACAATTTTAATGACAGCATTAATAACTATAGAGGTTTTTCCCCAATTAAGAAAGGGATATGCCATACACTGATTTTTCAATGTGCTTAAATTAGTAGTGGTAACATGCCACTTTTGCAGAAGAAAAGAGTCTTCAGAAAAAGTAAACGACTTATATAATCATCCCCCCTTATCCATAGTTTCGCTTTCCATGGTTTCAGTTACCCACAGTCAACTGTGGTCCAAAAATATTAAATTAAAATTCTAGAAATAAACCATAAATTTTAAATTGCGTGCCATTCTGAGTGGAGTGATAAAATCCCATGCTGTCTCACTTTGTCCTGCCAGGGCCGTGAATCATCTCTTTGTCCAGTGTAGCCACGCTATACATGCTACTTGCTGATGAGTCACCATCTAGCTCAGTTATCAGATCAACTGCCTCAGTATAGAGGTACTTGTGTTTAAGTAATCCTTATTTTACTTAATAATGGCCTGAAAGAGTATGATGCTGGCCATTTGGATATTCCAAAGAGAAACTGTAAAGTGCCTCCTGTAAGTGAAAAGGTTAGTACAGTACAAGAGGGTATTTTGAAAGAGAGTAAGGTATCACAACAGTCAGTCTGATAAAGACAGCTGAGTGACTAACAGGCACGGAGCATGTACATCGTGAACATGCTGGACAAAAGGATGATTCAAGGAGCAGAATAGCACGAGACTTCATCATGCGGCTCAGAACAGTGTGTAAGTTAAGGCTTATGAATTGTTTATTTCTGGAATTTTTCATTTATTATTTTCAGACCTCCGTTGACTGCCAGTAACCAAAACCATGGAAAGTGAAACCATAAATAAGAGGGACCACTGTACAAAAATATGTATACATTAGTCCACACTGCAACAATACATTTTATTTTCTTGAAATCAAGCCACTATGATCTGAGACCATAAGTGTTTACCTATTTTCAAAGGCAGAAAGAGTTAGAAAGTTGACCCACTATTATTTCAAATGTACTAGTAATATTCATAGCAGCAAGTCCAAATTATTTTAAAAGCAAGAACTGAAAATACCTAGTAAGGGTAGTCCAGGCTAATAAAATGCAACATAAATGTCTAACAAAAATAAAGATTGTTCTAAGATGCAAATGACGTATTTAAAGCACAATTTAATCAGAATATAAATTACATTAGTATAGCAGTGAAAAACTTGATTTTATTGTCTCTTTCAATGGCACAGCTCAATGTCTAGTTAAATGGAGTTTAACTAGCTATTTAAATATATGTTAAACATATATATTTAAACATGTTTAACAACATATGTTAAACTAGAACATGTTTAAATAGCATTTTATATGGATTGCTTTAATCTACTCTGTTCAAATTCCAGAGCACTGGCCACTGTTGACATTTAGTGCAGACCGTACTTATCAGACAGGCTTGCTCAAGGTTTACCGCCTTTCTGAAGGCCTTGTTTTCATATCTCCCTTGCTCTTGAATTTGGGATTCTTCATCATCACATTAAGAGTAAGGTCTATACTCCCTCATTTCTAACTTCCTCTGTGTTGTCTTTTTCTTTGCAAATACCACCTCTAGTCTTGCCTCTACCGATAACAATCAAGCAATGTTCCGTAAGATCCTTCCAGCCCACAGCTATTTCATGGGTGTAGAAAGATGTAAAGTGTGTATATACCCTTTTGACCTTTACGAGCAATGCAAATTCAAAGAATAAATTGGAAGATAATTTTCTTGAGATACACTCAGATCCAACTCTGGGGTGCTGGGCAATACCAAAGACTCTCCAACGTGACATAGGCTGAGATATGAGTGTGTTAAGTATATGTTTAAACTTGCAGGATCAAACATCAAATATTAACAAAAGAATAATATCCTGACCTTTCATGACGTAACAAAATTGGTATTAGATGGAACAATGTGTTAATGAGAAAAATGAAAGCACCCAACAACACCTTGAAGGACACACAGATCAACCTTTTATCTGATTAGGAATCAGAAGAATTCTAAAAAGCAATGGATAAAACCACACATGGTCTATCTGTTAAGATACTTTTTTCAGCCCATAAAAAGTATTATAAACAAATGTAAACTGACAAACTTGGACAATTATTTGGGATAAAAAGTATTTCTTAAGTGAATAAATGAACTTATTTGTACAAGAAGAGCCGCTCCTGTACATGCAGAAATGGGATGCGAAGATGACCACTGAAGAACGACGCATATGAAAGACCATGATCATTCCAGCAAAGAGATGGTGGATTGTGTTTCTCAAATAAAACAGGGAATGACACATATTAACCCCCATCTATTTTTTAAGGTGGTTTGCAGTCTTTTGGCAGGTATTATTTTCATTTTGCAAATGGTGAAAAACGAAGGCTCAGCGATGCCAGCTAGTTTTTCTGACGAGCAGCCTCCAAAGCTGTCATCCTTCCCACTACATAATCCTGCCTTCGCATCTGTCACTGCCACAATGGTACCAGTGGTGATTTTATTTGTAACAAATCTAACCATGCTCAAGCACACATTTTATTGCTTTTAGAAAGTTTTGTCTCGAAGAACTCTGTGGGCTGCTTTTGTACACAGAAGTATGGGCAGCATGGAACCCGACTGATTTTTTCTGTCAACATTTCAATCCCCTTGGTGAGCAAATCAGTTAAACAAACCAGCTGACAACACGCAGCCCCCACTGGGCTTATTCCTGCCTGTGCGCCTGGGTGGCACAGATGCCCATGTTAATTCATTTTGAAAATTTCAGATTTGGGAGCAGTACAGTGAGCCATTAAAACTGTCTCTCCTGTATGTCTTGTCCCCGCACTACTCGCCCTTTCCTCAAAATCCACATTCAGGGCAAAACCCAGTTTTCTTGCTTCTTCTGGGAAATGTGTTAACAAGGTTACAAAAGCCCCTTGCCTTAGAGATGAGAAACTCGAGGCTCTGTACAGCTAAAAGGCCCTGTTTTACAGATAGGAACTGAGGTCATGATTGGGCAGAACATTAGGAAGAGACTCATCTGAGGGCAGGAACAAGTTATGCAGCGATGTTCTGGGGAGCCAAACTTCAGCAATTGCTAAACACTTCTCTGGCGGCCTCAGATTCTCCTGTGGATCTCTGAAAAATGCAAATTTCTAGGAATTAATTCTCAGAGAGTTGAGTCAGTGGTGATAATGATTTTTTTTTTTTAATTAACAAACAAAGCCAAAGTAACTCTCCAGGTGATTCTGATTGTCCCCAGGTTGGGAGCCACTTTTTCAAGGCAACATAGCTAATGAGTTTAAAAATCATGGATACACCCAGCGTTTTCCCACTGTGTCCTTACCTGGGTATCCTCCATTGTGAAAGGGTGCCCTGGACATGGCAGCTCAAGGGGCAAGAGACAGCTGAGCTTTAGGTGTAGATGCCTAAATGCAGAATAGGGGCCACCTACTGGCTGGGTGACTTTGCGCTGAAGTACTTCGTGCCTCTGTTTGCTCATTTGTAATACAGGGCTGGCAACAATAGTCCCTGGATCCAATTATTGTTTAAACACGTTAACTTTTATAAAATATAATACCAATTAGCAGATTGTAAGCACTACAGGAATATTTGTTAAATAAAATGATTCCAGATCTTTAAGCCTCAGCGGTCTTAATACAATTCTCCTTTCAATCCACTTCACTTTTTTTTTTAATTTCTCTGTATCTGACACCAAGAACATACAGTAGCTAAGGGATTTCATTTTTCTCAAAAGAAGCAGGAATTTTCCTTCTACTTCTCTATATAGATCTTGGTCCAGACAGGTGCGTGATCTGGTTTTTCTAATTTCCATTAAATAGATGGAGCACAGAGGTGCATCCAATACTCACCTCATCCTATCGAGCTGCAGGTTGAATCCATCAATAGGGCCACACTACAGCCTGGATGGCCCCACTCACCAGCTGGAGCCATTTTGCTGTCTTATTAACGCCAGATTCATGATGTTCTGAATTCATGAAGGCTGAATCAAACAAATGTAACCATATCCAGAGTGTTACTGAGTCCTTAGGTTTTAAAAACAGGAGGTCCTTAATCCCCTTGTGCCAATTTAATAAGACGCTAATGCTTGGAGAAGATTTGCCTGCCATTTTTAAATGCCCTGAATGGCTTTTCGTTGATTCTTCATCAGTGGCACACACAAAGCCTCCAACATGTGAGCCAGTAGGCTGAGCCCACCACCTGGGGAATGGTTGTGTGTATCTCATTATGTTCCATTGCTCTGTGAGGGTTTTTCAAATGCAATCCGCTCATTCGGATTCGGTGGAAAGAAATTAAAGCTCAAAAATAAAATCAATACGTATCCCTTTGTGCCTACTCAGTGACTGTAGATGCTGGCTTTCATGAGTAATAGATTCAAGCACCACTGCTACTGAAAGCTGACATTTATAGGCTTCTCCATAGTCATTAATTAATAGCACGCACACACACAAATAACCAGGTGGAACACATAGAAATGAAATTATTGCCGAAGCACTGACTACATAGTTTTTAAGTGGTCAGTCAGATGAATAAAATGAATAATTGAATATGCTTTGCAAGCAGGCAGTAAGGACAAGCAACTCAACAGGTTTTTAATGCTCTCTGAAGGGCAACATTGTATATAGGGATATGTATTGATTTTATTCTTATCTACTTGCCAAGGTCTTTTTGAAGTTGTGTTTTCTCTGTGAGTGTTTAGAAGAGCCCCTGCCTCACAGTGAGCAATCTCATAAAGAATGCTTTGGGGAGTCCTTTGCAGTAAGTAGTTGAGGACCTAATTTCAGTCTGGGAAACTGCATAGCAGAACAAAAGATATAAGTTTAGCTATGAAGGAAGTTATCCTGTATCTTAGCCCTCCTTATATGTGTTGCAAAACAATTTCCATGGAGAACTTTTCTTAGAAAAATGCATGTCTTGTTAGTAATATCTATCATCAACTGGACCCTTGTTGATTTCTGAGTATATTCTTGAGAGCCTTTTGCTCCATGTCTGAAAATATGGGAGGTAGGGGAGGGGAATGATTCTGAGCAGAGGAATTGGAGCTGAGATTATACATGTTGAAACCAGGCTTATCTTTGGTCCTTTTCCTTTTCTTTACCAACAAACTTTTACCATCAAGATCCAGAGAGTTAATAATTTAGGCTTTGCAGACTATACAGGCTGTGTTGCAATGACTCAACTCTGCCACCGTTGTTTGAAAACAGCCATAGACAAGACATAAAATCAATAGCTGTAGCTGTGTTCCAATAAAACTTTATTCACAAAAACAGGAAGTGGGTTGGATTGGAACCCTGGGCTGTACTTTGCTGACCTTTGAAAATATGTATGCCCCACAGCCTCAGTGACACACCAGGAAATGCATGGAATGGTTGACATCCTTGGGTGGAGCAGAAGTGAAGCCCTGAGGAAGAAGGGGAACGGTAAGCAGACGTCCCCAGCTCTTTCTTTTTGTCCTTGGCAGAATTGCTTTCCTCCAACTATGGGGGGTCAGCTTCAGCACTACATGCAGTTCTAGTACTGCCTGAGGGAGGGCATTGGAGAGTCATTTTACAAGCCTTGTCTTTTGAATTGCAAAGTATTTTCTCTGTGCAGGTCCATAGATGAATTCCAGTGTAGAGAGCTGAAGACAAATCTCATATTCCCCAATGTTTTGACGCTGTTGTTTCTATTTTATATCCCACCACTTGGGGCAAAAAGGACTTAGTTGGCTAACTGATTTTTGTCATAATTCATGGAGAAATGGAGAGAAGGGGGAGGACTGATATTCTCCAGACAGAACCTGATAGAACAGAAAGAAATGTTTTCTTCAGATGATGATCCAAGGATGTGGTGAGTCCAGACTTGAGGGTAGTTGAAAAAGCATGCCAGTGGCCTCTGCCAAATGCATTTGGATGGCACAGATTTGCCAGATTTCAAAGATCATTAGGACCAGCTAGAAAGAAGCCCACTATTCCACAGCCCCCTTAAGGGAAGGAAGAAAGGGAGGAAGAGTGGAAGGGAGAGATGGGAAAGAGGGAAGAGGGAAAGAGAAAAAAGGACTCAAACAAACATAATTTCCTGTCTCTATGTTAAACGATATTGGGGTCAGGCATATTTTTTGGTACTTAATATTAACTAGTACCAAGACTATGCAACAAAACTTAGTAAGGTCCTTGCTTTGGGAAGATAATACTATCAACCAACTAAAAGGGCTTGCTTACCAAAACTAATACCTTGCTTATCAAAGCTTGCTTTCACACTCATTTTCCTGTTCCCACCAATCCAAGGCTATTGGGTTGTTGGAAAAGTCATGACATATTTTTTCTATGTTTTTTGTTGCAAAAATGCATCATGACTTTTCCGACAACCCAATATTATGTCATAAATTCTGCTGTGTCTTAAAATAATTCAGTCTGGACCTTTTAATAAGCATCTTCTTTTATTTTCCCACTTGACCCTATTAAGGGTGTTTTTCCTTGTTGCAACAAACCTGTAAACTTAACTTTGAGTGATCAACAGATCTGAGGTCTTTAAAGAAATCATTACTCAACAGAAAAAGGAAAAGTGTTTTTATCTGTAAAACCAGCCATTGCATTGGATATTTATATACCTGTGTAAGCAACAGAACACACTGTAGAAATAATTACAAATTCTACCAATTTTAAGTTGGTCAAATACATTAGTCATCTCTGATTTTTGATAGGCAAAGAAGCACAAATATAAGTACTAAAAATTAATCATAACATATGCTTATTATTAAAAAAAGATTATTAAGTTATATGTCTATGACTAGTTAGTTAGTTTCAAACATTTTGACTTAAAAAATGGATGATTGAAAAATCTTAAGCAAGGGTTTCTTGTTTAATACTTTTAGTCAAAGAGCAAGGTAAACCAGCTGGATATGTGATTGACTTCCTTCTTTCCTTCCAAGAGAGCCAACTGGTAAGTCACACTCTTGTCTAACTCCTGTTTACACCCCTCTGCCTCCATGCATTGAGTTCAGTAACAGAGCCTGTGGCAGGTTGTATGACTAATTAATTACACACACTGCCGACCCTGATTGGGCTAAAAAGATTACCAGTGTGTTAATATCTGCACATCCATCACTGTGTTTGGGCAGATGGTGGCTATAGGTGAGACTATAGTCGGGTGATCAGGTGGCAGAGAACCAGAATATCCAAAGCCCCTCACCCTCTATTTCAGCTTTACTTTTCAGAGGTGTGGCATGGTTGATTCCATCCCTGGTTTCAGTTTTCAAATGACCCTACATTGCTATTTCCTAAGTTAATATTCCACACTTATCATTTCAACAAGATGTGCTGCGAGAGGTTCCTTCCTGCACCAGCTCTTTATTAATGGTGGTTTTTGCAATACAACTTTTACCTTGCCAGCTGTCAAGGGTGTATCAAGGCTTCCAAATGTTTAACACTATTGTGTCTGTGACACCACCTGCTTTGAAGAAATTGTCCCTAAAGAAAACTAGGGTGCTTCAGTTTTAAAATAATGAAAGAATTAAAGTCTAGTGACCAGAATATGAGTATATAATAATTTTTGCCATTAAAGGGAAACAACAACAAAATCCAAAACAGAAACAGGCCATCTATACTGCAGATAATGATGATTGGATCCTGATAATCTCTTTAACAAGGTGTTAATAAGCAGTGTGGTAAGAGAGGTTTTCTGCTTAATCTTTGGAGAAAAATGACACAGGCCCCTGTTTTATAACGAAGGTCACTATTCAATAAGCAGACATTTCTGA
>NW_017731417.1:657821-659727 GCF_001890085.2 Hipposideros armiger | reverse complement strand
CCTTGGGACCTAAAGCACAATCTACAGCCCTGTGGAGTCATCCTGAACATTAGAAGCCATTCTCTTTGCCGGGATCCTTCTGTGTATCTGATTTATACTTTGTCTTCAAGAAGTTAGCCTCTTATCCACCTTCCCCCTGAAAGCTCCCTTTCAATTAACTGGTGGGTTGAAACTGGTTTCAAAGAATGCTGTGCCCACTGGACCAGTCTGAGATTTTCTGAGTTAACAGTTCCCTGCCTTTATTGCTAGAAATCTGTTGTCACTGTCACCTAGATGAGGGGTGTATAGCTTGAAATGCACGGGTGGGTTTTAAGCAGTCAGAAATATCCCAGTAACTTATTGCAATTTTTGAATAAGACTGTGTGAGCATATTTCTATAGAAAGGAGTCACAGTTCTAAAACTTCATGTTCTCAAAGGGGTTTATTAAGGAAAACAGGGTTCAATGACATAAATGACAACAGGAATATCAAATGCCTGTGCCAATTGCAAATAAATTATTAGTAACAGAATAGAGACATCTAGTTCTCAATATAGTTTGAGAAATTACTTGAATTTTATGCCAACTGTGCATGTATTTTAAAAGGCAAAAAACCAAGCCATGTCTCCTTACTAAGTATGCCCTTTACCCTGACAGTCTCACAGTGGCACTCTCAGCTTGACCTCACTCTCCACATTCTGGTGATTCTGGCAGAGAACTAATGGCAAAGCAGATGACTGGGACCAACCCGTTCCCCAAATACTTGTATTCTATGTTGAGAGAATCTCATATATGTCCTTTCCAGCAGGTTCTTAGCAGGTTGTCTGAAATACTTTAAGCATTTAGGATTTAAAGATTTTCATTTTTGAAAGAACTTACTGATTTAAAACATTATTCAAAATAATGTGAAACTGGAAACTGGTGCAGGCCCTATGGACAACAATATAGATATTCCTCAGAAACCTAAAAATAGATATACCATAGGACCCAGCAATTCTACTTCTGGATACTTATCCAAAGGAAACTAAAATACTAATTCAAAAATATGTATGTACCCCTATGTTCATTGTAGCANCCCACTATCTCATTGATCAAAGACTCTTCCACTGTCCTTTGCAAGCACCATGTGTTTCACACAGCAAACAAACAGACAAACAACAAACAAAAACAGTAGCCTTACTAGGGTCAAGAAATGGGAATATTAAAACAAAGTTTAAGAATATGGCAGCTTTAATATAAATAATTTGGGGGGGCAGATTTTTGGCTTGGGCTTCCACTAAAACCGGGAGCACTGAGTGAATTCATTTGAATTGAATTATGTTCAAGGTGGGACATGTAAAGATATCAGAACCAGAGTGAAACCTCTGCATTGGAATCTTGGGTGGGCCTCACGCTACTTGTGTGATTTTGTAATGCCACTGAGGGTCAGGGTTCTCATAGGTAAAATTGGGGAGAATCCAGCATCCTTAACTCATAGTGTTGGTGTTCTGACTATAACTTGGCATCCAGTAAGCATTCAATAAATGTTTATGTGTTCATTTATGTTTCTGGAAATACTCCAAGAAATAATTATTTCAATCTTGATGTTTTTCTATATTGATGGGATTCAGACAGACCTGTGTTAAATTCCAGCTCTTGTTGTTCTTAGCAATGTGACCTTGGGCATGTTTTCTTAACCTTTTAGTGCCTTCCTGCCTGACAAGATCAAAATAATAATAATTCCTACCTTGCAGGGATATTGTGAGGGTTACATACAATAATCCATGTAAAGTGCTTAGTGTGAAATTTTAACATTTAGCACGTATTTCATGTGTGGTAGTTATTAAATGTCATTAATATTCTTATCTACTAACAGTACTATACTATATAAGTAGGCTTGCCTACTTAAAAAATTGTGTTTTATTTAAGGCATTACTTTTCAAAGCTGT
>NW_017731417.1:655819-657736 GCF_001890085.2 Hipposideros armiger | reverse complement strand
AAGAGAGCCAACTGGTAAGTCACACTCTTGTCTAACTCCTGTTTACACCCCTCTGCCTCCATGCATTGAGTTCAGTAACAGAGCCTGTGGCAGGTTGTATGACTAATTAATTACACACACTGCCGACCCTGATTGGGCTAAAAAGATTACCAGTGTGTTAATATCTGCACATCCATCACTGTGTTTGGGCAGATGGTGGCTATAGGTGAGACTATAGTCGGGTGATCAGGTGGCAGAGAACCAGAATATCCAAAGCCCCTCACCCTCTATTTCAGCTTTACTTTTCAGAGGTGTGGCATGGTTGATTCCATCCCTGGTTTCAGTTTTCAAATGACCCTACATTGCTATTTCCTAAGTTAATATTCCACACTTATCATTTCAACAAGATGTGCTGCGAGAGGTTCCTTCCTGCACCAGCTCTTTATTAATGGTGGTTTTTGCAATACAACTTTTACCTTGCCAGCTGTCAAGGGTGTATCAAGGCTTCCAAATGTTTAACACTATTGTGTCTGTGACACCACCTGCTTTGAAGAAATTGTCCCTAAAGAAAACTAGGGTGCTTCAGTTTTAAAATAATGAAAGAATTAAAGTCTAGTGACCAGAATATGAGTATATAATAATTTTTGCCATTAAAGGGAAACAACAACAAAATCCAAAACAGAAACAGGCCATCTATACTGCAGATAATGATGATTGGATCCTGATAATCTCTTTAACAAGGTGTTAATAAGCAGTGTGGTAAGAGAGGTTTTCTGCTTAATCTTTGGAGAAAAATGACACAGGCCCCTGTTTTATAACGAAGGTCACTATTCAATAAGCAGACATTTCTGATGATGTCTCTGTGCCTAGTACTGAGATGGTTATCAGAATATTTCATTCCCTCGGAGTTCCTACCATTTTTCCAATGGGGGAAAAATCAGAAGTAACCTGATGGAGAATGTGGGTAGAATGGTTTTATATTCAAGACATGAGTTCCCCATCTACCCTCCAACTTAATATAAGAAGTGGCAATTAACCTAATTTGTCCTATGTTTTTTTTTTATGCTTCATATCAATAAGCGTTTACTGACCAGTCACTAAGCAGGGATTCTGATATGTGGGTAGAGTTATAGAAATATGGATAATATGTAGTTCTTACCTTTGAAATGTGTACAAACTAATAGAGGGGAATTAACATTGATCTGCAAAATACTGAGTATTTGGCTTTGTAGAATTTGACTAATTTTTAACAGTATAGTATGCAGAATTAGGCAATGATCGAAGGGGTATGAATGAAACAGAATAGAAAAACTGGGGAATGGTCAAGGTGTGGGACAATTTATGGATTATTCAGGATATATGTATTCATAGGTGAGTTTATGATTTCATTTTACATGGTATCAATCACCAGAACATCCAGTTATTGTATTTGTGATTATATTTGTGTGTTTTAATTAGCAGTACCCTATAGCCATTGACGCCTGGTGCATAGAACGTTCTGCCCTCTTTAGATGGTGCACTTTTCACAGCATCAGTATTAATGAAAGGAGGCTCAGATGGTGTATGAAAGAATAAGGGGCAGCTGGACTACTGGAAACACAGAATGCTCTAGCAGAGGGGGTGGGGTGTCATAAAAAAAGTGATCTCAGGCCCAGGAGCCAGCTCCTCTTATAATAATGCTCTCTCAAGTCCATGTCATCACTGTCAGCCCAATCGTCAATGCATTTCTGTATCAAAGCCTGTACAACCAATCCAACTTTAAATGTGCGATAACATGCTTTCCATTTTCATAATATGACCTGTTATGTATGTTGTGTTTAATTTTCTGAATGAATCGAAGTTGAAGCTTTTATTAGCTACTTCGTAAGAATCCTTAGTGGACATTACGGTTGCTGTTTTAGGACAAAAAACAAACTCATAGAAGCGAGAAAAGTTCAC
>NW_017731417.1:651568-652598 GCF_001890085.2 Hipposideros armiger | reverse complement strand
GTTACATATTTTGAAAAATATGTAATAGAATATTAAGTTCATCAGGACATTCTGATTCAATTAATGAGTTAAAATTATTAGTGATTAGAAGTACATAGCAATCATGCATTTTTGGGTGGATTTTGATGTGTAGACAGAAAATGAGTCACCAGTGACTTGACATAATACATCCCTCCGAAAGGCATAATTCGGGCATGAGATGGCGAATCTTTACAAAAATGAAAATTTTCTTACATTTTGGTATAATTACATATATTTCCTGAGAAATTCAAACTACAGAAGTAACTTATAAGAAGGGTCTTCTGTGTTAAATAATCTATATGCCCTGTTATGAAGGGAGCAGCTTAAGGCAGGGCATAGGTCAAAGGCAGTATCTGTCTTCAACAGAAACTTGCACACAAACTCTGATTCTCATGAATTTGAGAAACATACTCAGCCTGCAGAACTGTTACTTTCATTTTTTAATTTCCCATTGTGAGCCTCTTTTTCTGAGTCCTGTTTCTCTCTTAATTGGGCTTCATCTGTTGCTATATACCTGTCAGGTCTCAAATGTTGTCCCATAATTCTTGGACAATGATTAAATGGTAACCAATTCATCATTACCTTGGAGGCAATTTAAAGACTTACAAGTTGGGTTTTGTTCACATATATCTTGGGGAAGAAGGTTGTCTGTGATGGAGGGCGTATTTCTTCCTCAGAGAGGCAATACAATACTAGAGTAAAGAGAATAGGCTCTGGAGTCAAAAGAATTCCAATTCATTCATTCTCTCATTCATTCAACAAATATTTATTGAGTTGCTACTATGTTCTAGGCACTCTTCTAGGTACTATAATGTAACAACAACAAAAAGACCAAAATATCTGCCCTCATGTATCTACCATTTCAATGGAGAAGTTAACAAAAACAATATAAATTACTAAATAGATTATATAGTATATTAGATTGTGTTAGATGCTGAACAGAAAAATAATAAAGGGTAAGGAATATGATTGTTGAAATTTTATAGCTTGGGGACATCTCAGTGTGAAG
>NW_017731417.1:650220-651178 GCF_001890085.2 Hipposideros armiger | reverse complement strand
AAAGTTTATGCTGTTTCCACGAAGTCAGAATAAATAAAGATCTTCCAAAGAAATGAATTATTCATAAAGTGAAGGTAGCATTCTTAGCACTCAGTCTTGACCTAAGGAAATTAGTTGCCAACACAAAGCATGATATTTACATATTTGTACTTGGCCCATTAAGGACTCAGGAGCAGAGCAAATTGACAAAGAGGGGAGCTGAATTTGATTTTCAGTTGAATTATTGTTCGTGGGTTTAATGAGTGTCAGCAGGCTAAGAGCATTCACTGAAGACCACTTAGCAAAGAAAGCCATATAACGCCGCCCAGGGCTCTTTACAAAATCACTATGAGTCTTCACTTCAGTCTGGCAGGCTTCCCCAAGGGCTGGTGTCTGTGATCCCGGTAACAGGACTACTTGCAGCATCAGCCTGCTCATTGCTAAAAGTCTGCTCCTCCGGTAGCAGCTGGTCCAATTCTCCCGATTCCCACTCGGGGTCCATCTGTTGTGTAATCTCTAGTGCCAGCCTTGTCCTGCGGGAGCCACTCGAGCTGGCAATGACCTTGTTGAGTATACTTGGCCCTGATCTCACTAATGTGGTGATTAGGCTTGAAGTGGAAGGTTGCTCTTCTGAACTTGAGATCGAGAACACAAATACAAACTAAGAATTTCTTACATGGACACTATGACCATGCATTTGCCTGGCAAAGATGTCAGCTTATTTCATCTACATTAGGGCTGATTTCTGAGAGGCATGAGGTGGTGGTTAGGAATTACTAACAGTAAAATTTCTTGTTGTTTTAAACTAATAAAAAGATTTCATTCAATAAGATTATAAGAAAAACATTTAGCTTTTTTTTTTAGCTCAACTCTTCCCATAATCTTTTCTTATGACTTCCTACCACTCAAACTTTCAAATCTATCCTTGAACCTGATATAAATGAATTAAACCAAATTGAACAGTGTGGGAAATAATTAT
>NW_017731417.1:626885-648220 GCF_001890085.2 Hipposideros armiger | reverse complement strand
ACTTCTTAACATGATACACTAATAAATGGGAAATTCAGTCTGAGAAGTCTACAAAATTGCTCAAACTTTCACAGATCGTTCATAGAGGAGCTGATATTAGAACCCATGTTTATGTAATTCCAAAGCTCTGTCAGTGCACCATGTTCTGACTAGTACATGTCAGTTGTTATTTGTTTGTTTTTGTTTAAACAAAAAACTTTCCCCTTACTTTCTACTAAATATCTTTGATTTTTAAAACACGAATACCCATGAACCACATCATGGCTTCTTACATCTAAATGAGTTAACAGGTGATGTGAACGAACATTTAATGCTCTCACTACTTTCTTCTTTATTATTTGTGAAAGTCTGTCATTGACATAATAATTCTTTAGGGTCAAGGTACTGTATACGTACTTGGAAAAAAGCATCATTCATAGATTGGTATGTGCATGTTGAAAGAAAGGTGGGTGGGTAAGGGACATACTATTATCATAGAGACAAGTAGAAAGGTAATAATGGGGCCTCATCCTGTATGCATAGTATTGTCATTGATAGTTCATGAGGCCCTTTCACATACATTTATCTAATTAAATTCTTTGAGAATAAAAGGGAGACATTATTACCCTCATTTTACAGATGAGAAAACTAGATCTCAGAGAAGTCAAGTTATTTAACCAAGGTCATGTATTTATTCAGTGCATGATAGAGCTGAGAACAGAGTTTAGGTCTTCCCAGGACAATTTTGTAGCACTAGAAATAAATAAATGAGATTAGGTGCTAAGGGGAAAGATGACTATTATAGATGTCTCCCAATATCAATTCTCCCCTTTTCTCTTAGAGATACAACTTCTATTGCCAAAGCACCTTCTAGTATAGTGAAAATGTCTCCAGCCTCCCCTCAGCTGTCGCCATTTATCTTCTGAGCTCTTTCCTTATAAGTAGCTGACAAATAACCCTTGTTCCTTTTCTTTCTGTATCCTTCCATCCTTCTTCCTGAAACAGGAATATGATGATTGTAATTCAATCTTGGGCTATGTCCTTGAAAACCACACATTAGTGGTTAGGTGAAGAAGAAAGACTGAAAACACCTTGTGTCACACACAACTGGGGAGACACCATCCCAGACCTAGACTGCTCACTTCTGAACTTGTCTGTGAGGAAAAAACAAACAAACAAACAAAAACAAACAAAAAAACCTATCTGATTTATGCTGCTGTTATGTTGGGTCTCTACTGTAACAAAATCCCATCCCAGATAATCTAACACTTATTAGAGGTTTTGCCCCTGAGGTGACGAAATGTGAATCTGAAGACCAGAGAAGCTGGCCCAATGGAATTAAGACCAGAGGGTCGCTTTGACTCCCTTTGGTAAAGAAGTACATTCAGACACTTTACAAGATTCAGGAGGGACCTAAGAGTTGTGAAAATGGTGCCTGAGCAAGGGGCTATGGTTGAATGGCAGATAGAGTGGGGAGTTTCCCACATTGAGGAGATAGAGCTTCACAAAGACCCACCTATAATGACCGTAGGATCCTCTCTCCATAGGGTTTTGTGGCTCTACCCATGTTGTTAATGACAGGGTTGGGGAAACATGTCGTTCATTGTTAGTTTCTTTTTCCTTCTTTTCCTGAATTGCTTACCTCATTGAAAGAGGAATTTCACATCAGGAATACCTGACCTGCAGGCACTACAATGAGCACTGTTCTTAGCTTGTTTCTACGGCCTCTTCAAAACAACTTTCTAAACTGACTTAGTCATGGAATGTATATTCCCTGTCAGTAAATGTCACCTGTCACCTCCTTGCACCAGGCACACAGGCACACAGGAAGTATATTTTTCTTGCATCTCATAATGTGCAAAACCATATCGTATATATCTCACTCAGTTATTGCACATCTTTAGTATCAGTCATTATTTTCTTTCTTTTGTATAAACTTTTAAATTTTAGAATAGCTTTAGATTTATAAAAAAGTTGTGAAGATAATTCTCATATACTTCACACTCAGTTTCCCCTATTATTGTCATCTTAAATGAGGATAGTTTGTCATAATTAAAGAACTACTATTGACTATTACAAACAAAAGCCCATACTTTATTCAAATTTCCCTGGATTTAACTTATCATCCTTTTTCTTTTCCAGGATCCTATCCAGGATACCACATTATATTTAGTCACCAAGTCTCTATAGGCTCCTCTTGATTGTGACAGTTCTTAGACTTTCCTTGTTTTTGATGTCCTTAAAAGTTTTAAGGGGCAGTAGTCAGGTGTTTTATAGAATGTCCCTCAATTGGGATTTGTCTGATTTTTTTCATGATTAGACTGAGGCTTTAGGTTTAGATGAGGAAGACCACAGAGGTATGATGCCATTTTCATTATAGGTAAGACAAGTAGGTAGAATAGGAAAATGAGGTCAAGAAAGTAAGAAGCAGCCGTAGCAAAGCAAGTACACAGAAATGCCCACTAGAACACTCTGTACCATTGCTATAGATAGATTGCAAATTAGCTCCAAGCTTCCCTGGAGCCAAAGCACAGAAGAGGAAATACGATGTGTTAGGAGACTCATGCTTGTCCACAAACATTTGTCCTAGTGCTGGGCTACCAAAAATTTCTTCCATCAGCCCCGTCAGAAGGATAATGTGATGTAGTAATCAATGTTTTGACATCTATCTATCTATCTATCTATCTATCTATCTATCTATCTATCTATCATAATCTCTCTATCTATCTATCATCTATCATTTATCAGTCTATTACATATAATTATACATATCTATCTATCTATTGATCTATGTCTATATATACTTCTATATATACTGGGGCAGCCAAAAAATGTATACAACTGGACACTCTGGTCAACATTGCTCAAGCAGTAATTCCCTGTAAACAGAAGTGTCTGGACGCTGATGGTAACCACTTTGAGCATCTCTTGTAATTGCAAAACTCAAACATGACTTGTATTCATCTTTTATTATTGGTATAAAGTATTACAATTTTAATATAGTTTTCCTTTCTTAAAATATTTATACATTTTTGGCTATATATATACTTATACAGATGTATATCCTTTAATGTAAGCTAGAGGCTTAATAAAAGCAGAGTTTAATATACAACATTGGGTTTATTCGTGTAGCTCTTTAAATATGATGGCTCATCCAAGGTTAAAGTTTATGATTTTTTTTGATAATGAATAGACTGCTTATGTTTCAGATAATGCACATCGACACCAATCCTTATCATGAACTTTTGATGATGATTGTGTTTCCAGAAATTGAGGTTATATTTTCTAGCAAAAACAAAATAAAAGCAAAAACCTAGAGCGAAGATATTTCTGTGGCCCTATGACGTTCTCAAAAGGAAGGTAGTGCATATACTATCATTTGAGAAACAGTGACCCTAACTAGAACACATGGTCCTGGGAGTATTTATAGATGGGGATGATGTCTTAGAAGGGCGTACTGATGTACCCAGTATTTGGTAGTCAACAAGAGGCAAGGCCAGGGCTCAAAAATCGGTGATCACCAGAATCTTCCTGGAGAGATAATTGTACACAAACCTGATCAGCAGAGATTATTACAGTGGTGAGTACCTCAGCCAGAGCAGCTATGCATCTGCATTTGAATTGGCTTATGAAAGGTAACATGGCCTCAGAGCCCACACTTTGAGTCAATCATGTATAGATTTGAATCTGTGACCATTATTGCTCATCATTCTCTTCACAGTACCTAGTGTAGTGGTTGGCTTATGAGTACTCAATAAATTTGTTTCATTGTTGTAGTTGTTGTTATCATTATTATTATATTTTAGGTGCTCAAATAGGTGTTGATTGACTAGATCAGTAGATGAATAATAAATGAATGAATAAATGAGTAAATGAATGAATTCAGACTTTAACATTTTCTAGCTCTGTGCTATTCTGCCAAATGAGGATAATAATATATAATCATCCATTTGTGGGGAAGACTATATGAGACCAGGCATGTGAAAGCACCTGGTAGCTGCTACCCTATCTGACATGGAGTAAGGCTAATAAGGACAAAAACAAAGTCACCAACTCATCACATAAGCTCCCTGTCTTTGGGGTACTATATTTCTTTATCTCTAAAATTTAATCCATTTTAACATACATCAGTCTTTTCACCATATCTTTGAAAAGGGTAGAAAAGGAAACTATAAGAGGTATTCAAATTTCAGAAATATTAAGTAATGTATAAAAACCATGCTGGTTATACACAAACAAGTATGGCATTTTTATTTATGAATTATTGAGCTGAAATTCTACGACTTACATGAGCTTAGATGTTACCGAGCGATTTTCTCAGGGACAAATTCTCCTTGAACAAACAATCCTTGAGGTTCAAGCTCTGAGGTGAAAACTTAATTCCTGCTCTCCTGAGGAATAGCAGTGCTCTTAAGACTTTGCCCAGTTATCAGCCGATCACTGGTTCCAGCATCAGGCACAAGAGGCACAGACGTGAAAAGCCCCAGAAGCTTCTTACAGCAATCACTCCCCGGGGCATCCAATACAACATGGTCTATTTGTGCTAAGCATAGGCAACATTGGTGCCAAATCTGCAGTTTGCTTAATGATGGAATAAAGACCACTTAAATTAATGGATATTTGAAATCCATCCTTCCAATACAATTATTGGAGCAAGAGATGTTAATTATGCACATTACTTCGCTTCACACCTCCCAACAGGCTGCCCCTTTGACTCCTGAATGCAACTGTCTGCTTTGTTCCTCGTGTACTTAATTCATCAGGTGGGTCTCTTGCCTAGCTCTTAGCATGTCACATATAACACTTCAGTTAAATTGAAAAGAGTAATTACTTTGAGTGACAAACAAAAGAATGCTAATTAACTAAAAATTTCATTTCAGGGCACTTAAACTAGAGTAGTGCAAAGTAAAAAGGTCATGATTTAATGTATTTGCCTGACTTGCTTTTGTAAAACACTGTTCTTCATTATAATAATGCCAAAAGAGCAAAAGTGTGTTGCATTAACAAAGAATTAACGACTCTTCATTACTAAAGAGATCTGATTTCTGTGTTTTCATTTGCAAAGTGTGTAAGATTCATGCTAGAAAATAGTTAATGATCTCGGATTTTGCTCTTGTTATAAATACTTCAAGTATACCTTAGTGTTACTAATGTTGAGGTTTAAAAATCAAGGCTACTATATTTTAAAAATTTCCTAAAATCTAACTGATTAAAAGTCAATTATATGAATATTTAGATAATTTTCATTGAGGTTATACATTTGATATAAAATAACCTTATGAGTAAAGCTGCAATAAATATCTGTGCACAGTTTTTGTTCAGACAGAAAATTGCAACTTCTTTGAGTAAATACCAAGGAACTCAATTACTAGATGGTTTGGTAAGACTGTGCTTGGTTTTGTAAGAAACCACAAAGGTGGCTCCCCAAAATGCTGCACCACTTTTCGTTTCCACCAGCAATTAATGAGATTTCCTCTTGAGTCACATCCTTGCCAGCATTTGGTGTTGTCTGCTTACTGGATTTTGGACATTCTAATTGCTGTGTAGTGGTGTCTCATTGTTGTTTTAATTTGCATTTCCCTGATGACAAATGATGTGAAATATGTATTAATAATTTACCATCTGTTTATCTTCTTTAGTGAGGAATCTGTTGAGATCTTTGGCCCATTTTTTAATTGTGCTATTTGTTTTCTTATTTTTGAGTTTTAAGAGTTCTTTTTATATTTTAAATAGCAGCTCTTTATCAGATGTCTTTTGAAAACATTTTCTCCCAATCTGTGACTTATCTTCTCATTCTCTTGACAGAGCAGAATCTTTAAAATTTTAACAAAGTCCAGTTTACCAGTGATTTCTTTCATATATTGTGCCTTTGCTGTTGTATCTAAAAATCATCACCATATCCAAGCCATCTAGGCTTTCTCCCATGTTCTTTTCTAGGAATTTTATAGTTCTCCATTTTGTGTTTTGATCTGTGGTCCACTTTGAATTAAATTGTGTGTGAAGGGCATAAGGCCTGTATCTTTTTTTTTTTTTTTTGCACATGGATATTCAGCTTTTCCAGCACCACTTACCACTTATGTTGCATTTGCTTTTATTTATTTATTTATTTATTTATTTATTTATTTATTTATTTATTTATTCATTCATTCATTCATTCATTCATTGGCTGTCTATCCTGTTCTATTGATCTATTTTTCTGTTCTTTTACTAATATCACATTTTTTTGATTACTGCAGCTTTATGTGAGTAATGGAGATGAGTAGTCTCAGTTCTCCAACTTTGTTCTCCTTCAATATTTTGTAGATTATTCTGTGACTTTTGTTTTGCCATTTCAAATGCCACCTGTTTATTGCTGATATATAGGAAAGCGATTGACTTTTGTATATTAACCTTGTATTCTGCAACCTTTCTACAATTGCTTTTAGTTCTAGGAGTTTTTCTGTCGATTCTCATGGATTTTCTATGTAGATGATTATGTTATCTCTGAAAATACAATTTTATTTCTTCCTTCCCAATCTGTATATATTTCCTTTCTTTTTTTGTTGTTTGTTTTCATCTTATTGCATCATCTAGAACTTCCAATATGATATTGAAAAGAGTGGTGAAAGGGGACATCCTTGCCTTGTATCTGATCTTAGTGGGAAAGCTTTGTGTTTCTCTCAATTAAGTATAATGTTAGTGGTAGGCTTTGGGGGTAGATATTCTTTATCAAGTTGGGGAAGTTCCCATCTATTTCTAGTTTATTGAGAGATTTTATAATGAATGAGTGTTGGATTTTGTTAAATGCTTTTTTCTGCATTTTTTTATATTATCATGTGATTTTTCTTTTCTAAACTGTTGTTATGGTAGATTACATTAATTGGTGTTTGAACATTGAACCAGCTTTACATACCTGGGATAAATCGTACTTTCATGGTGTATAATTCTTTTACTACATTACTGGTTTCTATTTGCTAATATTTTATTGAGAATTTTTGCATTTATTTTCATGAGAGATATTTGTCTGCAGTTTTGTTTTCTTATTATATCTTTGTTGGGTTTTGGTATTAGGGTAATGATGCCCTCATAGAATGAGTTTCTACCCTCTGAAAGAGACTGTAGAAATTTGGTATAATTTCTTCCTTAAATGCTTGGTAGAACTCAGCAGTGAGTCCATCTTGCCTAGTGATTTTTGTTTTGGGATATTATTAACTATTGATTCAATTTCTTTTAGATATGACCTATTCCAATCATCTATTTCTTCTTGTATGAAATTTGGCAGCTTGTGTCTTTCAAAGAGTTGGTCTGTTTCATCTAGGTTATCAAATTTGTGGGCATAGAGTTGTTCATAGTGGGTTTTAAAAGAAATCTCTTTAATGTCCATAGTATCTGTAGTGATGTTCTTTCATTTCTGATATTAGTAATTTGTGTCCTAGCGTGCAAGCACGCTCTCGTACCTCTTGCTCGCTCGCTCTCTCTCTCTCTCTCTCTCTCTCTCTCTCTCTCTCTCTCTCTTTTTCTTTTCTAATTTGACCTGCTTAGAGGTTTATTAATTTTATTGGTCATTTTAAAAAGCCTGCTCTTGGTTTCCTTGACTTTCTCTGATTTTCTGTTTTAAATTTTATTGATTTCTGCTCTAATAATTATTATTTCTTATTTTCATCTTTTTTTATTTAATTTACCCGTTTTCTAGTTTTCTAAGGTTGAAACTTATTTCGTTAATTTTAGATATTTATTCTAATATTTTTAATAATATAAATTTCCTTTTAAGTGCTCTTTTCACTGCATCCCACACATTTTAATAAGTTACGTTTTTATTTTGTTCAAAGTATCTTTAAAATTTCTCTTGAGATTTCTTCTTTTACCTATGTGTTATTTAGAAGTGTGTTGTTTAATCTCCATGTATTTGGGGATTTTTCAGTTATCTTTCTGTGATTTTTACTTTAATTACATTGTATTATATACTGTATTTTATATTTATCTCAATATTTTCACAGTGATCTATAAGTGTCAGGATGATTAGAATGGAATGACAGAGCAAATTAGAGGTTGAAATATTTAAAGCTAGAAAATTTACTTTAATGACATACTTTCGATATTAAAAAACAAATTGAGATTCTATTTTCACAAAAAGCTTGGTGCCTGGCAAAAGTAGATGCTTGATGAGTATTTATTGACTGAAGTAGGGAATAATCACAACACAATTACAGAATAGGGGTGAAGAGGCATTGGAAAGAGTTACAAAGTGGAAATTAACTCCAAGTATGTGTTTAAAGTATAAGAGGAAATATGTTCTATTGGAAATAATAAAAGGTCCAAGTGGTTGTTTCTATTGTCATAGTTACTGGTCACCAACAATTGTGTCAACTTCAAGTAGCTGAACCTTCTGAACAATGCCCTCCTTTCCCCCACAACCCTGCCCCAGCATTCTCTCTCAGTGTTATGAACTGAATTGTGTCCCCCCAAAATTAATATGTTGAAGCCCTAACCTCTAGTACCTCAAAGTGTGACTATATTTGGAGATCAGGCCTTTCCAGAGATAAATTAAAACAAGGTGCTAACCCAGTCTGGCTTGTGTTCTTCTAAGAAAAGAAAATTTGGATACACAAAGAGACACTAGGGGTACATGACCATATGAGGATTCAGTAAGAAGGTAGCCATGTACAAGCCAAGGGGAGGGGCTTCAGAAGAAATCAAATCTGCTGACACCTTGATCTTGAACTGTTAACCTCCAGAATTGTGACAAAATAAATCTCTGTGTTCTAGTCACCCAATTTGTGTTTTCTTTTTTTTTTTTTTGGATTTTTTTTGGGCAGCCATAAAAACTAATACAACCAATTGCTCTTTCCTCATTTCTGACTATTCTATTTATCTGTCTACTTACTGGTCTTCACCCTCTATGTTTACTTTTTCTTTTCCCTAAAAGCAAAGAAATTGTGCACAAGCATGCACACACATAAAACAAAACATTCTCCTTAACTTTCTATTCTGCTCTAGTGATCATACTACCTTTTCCTCTCTCTTCTTAATCAAATGCTTGTCTGAAAGATTACACTCAATGTTCCCATTTGCTAACATCCTGATCACTCTACGATGATTTGTAATCATAATCATGGCTGAATTAGTCCATGAAAATCATACAAAGTCAACTAGTGACTCTCCAAATGACAAATTCAATAGATGATTTTTAGTTTTCACCTTATAAGACTCCTCCACAAACTCTGAGTCTGTTTACTTTTCTCTAGACCTTGAAACTCTCTCTCCTTTGGTTTCCATAAAGCTTGTCTTCTCTAATTCCTTTCCTACTATTGCCACTTCTCTCTAGTTTCTTTCTTCTGATGGTCTTCTTCTGTCATGCTTTAAATAGTATTCAAGGCTTTATCTTTGGCTCTTTCCTCTCCAGACCTTACTTTGCATCTCTGGGTGATCTTCCCTTTCATTTTACAAAGATTTATACCTTAATGAAGAACAATTTATAGCTCTAGGCCAAGATCCTTCTCAAATTTTAGACCTTTATTTCTTATTGTCTTCTACACACCATTCTTTCTCTGTGGCAATTAAAAAAAACTTCTCTAGCACAGCTTCCCTTCCCCATACTCATTTTTCTTAAATCTTTTTATACTGCTAAGAGCTTAAGACCCAGACTAGATAGCTGACTTTTCTTTTTCTTCAGACAAATGTAGATGATAATCATTTTCTGATCATGAGTAATAAAAATTGACAAAAGCAGTAATTCTAATCACCTTACATCTAAATAAAGGAGCACAAAGAATGCTTTACCAAAAATTACCACTGCTTGGACCAGAGTCAGGTAGTGACATCTCAGGGGTACAGCCAACGCTATGGGCCGAACAGAGCATCCTTGTTCCTGTAATGCCTGCAGAGTGTTCCTTCACACTGTTGAGAGTGCACCTTAAAAAGGGGATCAGAGGTTACGTCTTTGCTGATCAAATAACGTGAGTAGAGTTCCTTGTTCTGATGAGGCCAAAAGAAAATATATTGATCAGTGTTTTTATAGTTTTTGTAGGATTTGGCACTCTTACTCAAAATAACTAGTGCCCATTTGAACATTAGCTAGGATGGTTATGTTATGGTTGATTGTCCAGTGGCTGGTGAATGGAAGGAGCCTGTTAGGTCAGCTAAAGAGTAGGCTTCAGACTGTCTTAGGAAGTATGGAAAAATCTAGAAGTTATTACTGGAAATGAGAAAAATGAGAAAGATTTAAACATGCACACACTCACAAGAGGTCGGTATCTCCATCAATCATAACCCCCAATTTCCTGGGATTCTGGAGCTCTGGATGTGTGTTAGAGATGAGATTGCATGCTAGTCAGGGCAGAGTTAATTGAGAGGAACCATCCATTCAGGTTTTTCATCTTTCCAATTGAAAGTTCCTCATAACGAGGGCCTTACCACAAGGTCAAATACCTAGGTATCCACAAATTAGGACAAAAGAAGAGGTGTGTGTGTGTGCGTGTGTGTGGGCATACACACTGAGATTACTCTCTCCCTCTCATACTGTCACTACATTCCTCAAAATCAGCACAGGTTTATCTCACTCATCTCCCATCCCAATCTGGTCCTTCCAAATCGATTTACTTCCTGTGGAAATCCATTTTTTTATCATAACCAGGTGTTCAAACTGGAAACCTAGGACTCAGGCTCTATATCCTTTTTTCCTTCATCCCCACATGCTGAGTGTAAGTTCTGAATATCTCTTGAATGCATAACTAGTTTTCCTCATCCTCACTGCCCGAGTTACAGTTCTCATCCAAGCTCTCAAGAGGAATATCTTCCTCCAGATGTATGCCTCCAATCAGTCCTCAGAGAGCAACTAGAATAATGACTTAAATATTTAAATACTATTAGGGAGCTTTTACTTCTGTTAAAAGATTTTCACTATTAAAAAAGCAAAACAAAACAATAAAACACTGGACTCGATGACTTTAAGCATTCCTTCTAGTTCCTTTAGGGTTTAGGGTTCTACAATCCACACTCATATCCGGAACAAGGAAAATGACATCATAGTGTATAATGTTATTGTGGTTCTTTGCAGTGCTCAGCTTCTCTCTGGGCAACCACACCTGTTCCCTTCTCCTCTTTAGGTTTTTCATGCCTACCCAGAAACCTTGTGGCCTGAGATTAGAATTTAATACTGTAATCATCAAACAAGAATCCCCAATTCCTAATATGGAGGAGGCATTGTGCTGGACTTTTTAGGGCATACATGCCTATATCTAAAATTGTCCTGATCTAAAGTAGCTATATTCTTGTATAACTTGAGTCATCCTCATCTCTACTGGTAATAACAACAACTTTTTTTTCTTTTGTGATATTTCAAGAAAGTATCATAGAGCCATGCATTAACAGTGTCTTTCAAGTTCTTAGAATATATCTGTAATGCATTCCTCCCACGAGAGTGGGAGGCTTTGATATATTTATTATATAACAGAAGGGATTATGCAAGTGTTCATTGTTAGATGGGCTATTTTTTTTTATCTCAAGTGAAATATTTTTTAATCCCTTGGTGAATACCTAAGTTATCTATGAATATCTAAATAATATACTAAATAATATATCATATCTAACATAAAATATCTAAAATTTGATAATTAAATAGATCTTTGGGGGAGATTGTGTCATTCTAGCATTTTAAATTAAAAATTTTTTTTTTGTGAAAGGAATGCATACCTTGAGTTCCACGGACAAATGGAGCTGAGAAAATATTAGTTGCAATAGATGATAGTCATTTCTATTAGGAAAATCACAGAGTATACACATGGGCGTGTGTGTGTGTGTGTGTGTGTGTGTGTGTGTGTGTGTGTAGAGAGAGAGAGAGAGAGAGAGTCTGACTATATTTTGGGAGAAATTTTATATCTTTCAAATATATGCTTGTATTTTCTCTGAGTGGAACAATTCCATTAGTGAGAGTCTTCTGGAAGAGAAATCATTCAGCATGGCTGCATTTTTGCTTTTTCTAGAAAGGCCATCTCTATGAATTTTGTATAGGCCAGCTGATAGCATGGCAGATGTTATGTCTGTAATTTATTTTAAAACACTTCAGTGTGAAAATGTGTGTGCTAGTTTCACTCTACACTCTAGAGTCAGTCAATTGACTTTATCTAGCACTTACACCCCAGAAACAGTCCTTTCCCATTAATCAGAATGACCACACTCAGAAGCAGCCACTCAGGGAGCTATTTGGAATCCCTTTACCTCAGTTCATCCCTATAATAATCAGCACAAAAACTGTTAGAAAGAGGCAACATAACTAAAATTATTGGCATTTAAATATGTGAATTGACAACAATATCTTAGGGAAGCTCTGTCTTTGAATGAATATGGAGAGTGCAGAATCTAGCAGACCCTTTACCTTTTGTCCTTGGGAATGCTCTCCTGACCTTGACCCCTGAATGCATCTGTTTCCTGCCTCAGGTGTGGAGGGGTCTTAGTTGTCTAAGAGTGGGTTAGCTTAATTGTGTATTTGACTCAGGTGAATATTTCATGCGAAGTATATTGGGACCTCTAAAAAGAACAGAGACCTGGAACTTTACTGAGCTGACAGAAGAGATTATATGACTATTTATTCATGACTGCTAAAATTTGTCTAGATGTCTTGCTGACTATGATTTGAGGTTGTTGTTTTTTCCCCCCCATAGGTCTTATGGAGGAATAGCTAACTTGTAATTATTGGTACCTACTAAGATACACCAACAGAACCTAATAGATGGGTATGATCAAATTGGCTTGAACTAGCTCACAGTAAGTTTTTTTCAATGTCAGTTATGTGCCATTCTTTCAACAATAACATGTGTGGCCCAATTAGTACTTATTAAATACTTAATTAGCTTAATTGAATAATAGTTCAAACTAAATTAAAATCAACCATATGCACAAAGATCTTAGTAAATGAAATAGAGTGGTCTTAGTTCATTTTTAGTTCAGAAAGTTTTCTTGAAACAAATGCCAAGACTGCACAGGAAGGATCTGTCACACATACAGCCCCAAACTCCAGAGTTTATGGTTCAGCACCAGATGGTTGGGGGATTTCGCCTAATGTATCATCTCTAAGCATAGAGGTAGCACTGGATTTTTATATCCTGATCATCAAGAGTAAGAGTATTCCTGAATTATTTTAGAGCATCCAACTATCCTGAATGCATTTAATTTTACAAATGAGAAACCAGTTCTAATATTTATCATGCTGGTTAACATATCATTATGTTTAATAATTTTTAAAAATCCATTTATAGACATATGGTAGTAGTCAGTCAAACATGAACTATTACTAAAAGATGGGAAAAATAAGAATGTTTGTAGCAGCTACCAGGAAAATGTACCTTTTCTGAAAGAAAACCAGCTGACTTCTAGACTGTGCATTCATGATAATGTGTTACTGATTATTTCTCAAATGTACTTTTTAGAATATCACCTGAGCATTGGTTTAACTTCAGTAACACACGCATATGCTATTCCATTGTACAGACTGAAGCGTGTCATTTAAAGTAAATGGCAAGTGTCATTGTCCCAAATTTCCCTAACTAGGAAAAAAAAAAGAATTGGGATTTAAACTCAGGAAGTCAAACTCGAGAGGCTGTGCCCCAAACCACTGGCACATTAACCACTCATTATGAGTGATAGTTCGCACAGATACAGCAAGTTACAAATATTACTTGATTTAAACCTACAACAAAATTGTGAAGGAGGTCTTATAGATAGATGGAGGCTCAGGGAATTTTTCCCCAAGAATAGATAGGGAGGATTGAACATGAAGAGGCAAGGCTGTCTTAGAAAGTACAGTTCCACAGAACCCCTGCTCTCTAAGGGGCCCCATATTTGAGGATAAATGCTCTGTGGTCACCATCTTGAAGCCCGTAATAATTTTGTATTTGAAGCTGTGTTTTGTAAGCGAAGTCTAATGAGACAGAGGGCATCGCAGGGGGTTTGAAGCCTCTGCTCATATACCATCCTGCTTCCTGCCTCCTGCTCACCTCTCCAGGATTGATTCTCAGCTTCCCACCCCCCACTCTCACCCAATGACCTCTGGCAGGGGTCTGGGTATAGGTACTGGGGAGGGTCAGAATTAGGTGTGTGCCACAATGCTGAGCTGTAGAGCTGGGATCCCTGTAAAGCTCTGCAGTCACTCTGAGAGCGGCCTCACACCTAAGGGGTGCTGCGAAATAGATCTACTCTTATCAGATCTATTCGTGAATAAAAAAACACCTTGACAGACTGAAAGAGAGGCCACGGGAGAAAGGAAAAAGCTTTCTTTTTGTGGGTGTCTTTTATCCAACAATCAAAACATTTTCATTTTCATTTTGCACTGCAAATTATGTAGCGAGGCCTATGAAGAGGAACAAAATTAGGTCTTCTAAAAGCAAGGTCAATATTCTTTCCAATAATGCATGCTGTAAAATTGCCCAACAAAAAAGAATACACAGTTATACTATGCAATCGTGTCATAGTGTCCCATTTGGAAAAAGTAAAAAGTAAGGTGGGGGCAGAGCAGGTTGCAAGGTTAATGGTGAAATAGACCATCTAGGTAAGAGATGGGAGGTTACAGGACAAGGGTGCTAATGGAATTAGTATACTCTGACAGGTTTTAAAATATAATAGAAACATAAAATATTATGAAAATAAGGCCAAAATAACCTTTTGTTAGAAATTAAGTAAATAAATTGGGAATTCATTTAATATGCCATTATGGAAAAATCTATGAAATGAGATTGTAAAAGGACTCACTTGAGCCTTACTTGGATTGATGAGGGATTCAACGAGAAAAGAGCAAGACTGGAATGAAGATCTCGTGTATCCATAGCAATTCTATCCCGCGAGCAGCAGAAGAGAATGGTGGGTGCGGGCCCAATCACTCAACAAACGCTAATTATTTTGTGCCAATGCTTTTCTAAGCCATGACACTGCCCAAAGGGAAAAAGACACACATGGTGCTTTGTGACTTTGAGTGGAAGACAGTCTTAGAAGTAAATAATTAAAATTCAAGTGCTGTGATGGAGACATACTGTTGGCTGGAAAAATAAAGGAAGGAATAACTAGCACTGCTTGAAGATGATGAGTTGGCAGGCTAAGGAATAACCAGAGCTTCACGCCGCCAGGAGCTGTAGATGTCTGAGGGGAGCAATTAGCACAAGATGGAGAAACAGATGCAGGCTTTGCTGGGGTTGCTCCATGTCCAGTGATTGGTTCCTAATGCATGGGCATGTTATTTACCCTTGTTTGATGGAAATTTTATGTTCTCTCTTACCGTAGTTCTAAGCTAAACAGCTGAACTTGGCAATGGAGAATCTATAGACGTTTTAAGGAAGGGAGTGATGTGATTAGAGTCACCATTGGGTGGAGCTTGGAAGGACTTGAAGTGTTAGAAGACTGGAGAGAGAGAACCCAGAGGGATTGTGCAAGTCAGCACAGAGGATGCTGTTGTCTAGCATGGGCTGTCTGCTCCGAGAAGACTTCATTTGAGAGAGATTTCATCATCAATGAAAACTTTACTCCCGAATATAGTATCAGCATCGACTGCATCAATAACAACTTTATTCCATAATCACATATACAGTAGCTTTTCCTAATGATATCCCATGTTGTTGCACTCCCTTCTTACAAACCTTTGTGATAACTGATACACAGGATACACTCTTATCAGGGCCATGGAATCCAGTGGGGTGAGCCTGAGGTCACACAGTCTGTTGTGGGGCAGAACCTTAGCTACCTTGATTGTCATGAGGGCTTATAACTTAATACTTCACATTTTTCATTTTAACAATCTGTGCCCTGTGTATTATTAGTCCATATTCTGTGTATTATTAAAAGTCTCATAGTTCTATTCCTGTACGTCCCTCTCCAAATTCTCAAAAGACACACGCAAGGATGGCTTTGGTGATCTCAGCTTCTAATTTCAGTAGCCAAGTTCAGAGATAATGAAGATGTATCAAAGGCCTATGCACTGGACACCTAATCAAGATCAAACTTAAATCAAGGTTTGTATTTCTTCTTATCATAGTTACAGTAAGAGTGAGTTCTCTATAGGTGATAACTGCTTTATTGTCCTTTTGACTGAATGCACAGTTTCTCAGAGTGCAGTTTTAACTCAGTCTGTATTTTGCACACTCCCAGTGTGTGTTAACTGAGGAACAGTGCAAGTCTGCAATGGGAAAAATAATGTTTCTTCAGTAGTTATGTTTGTGAGCAAAAACCATGGCTGTGTTGAAAAAGGATTGAGATTAACCCCAAAATACTTGTTCAGAATCCAAATGTCTTCCTTCCAACATGAGCTTAACTGCATTTGGACAAGTTAAATAGTTCTCCACTTTTTCTTCCTTAAGGAAGTTCATTTATTGATGCAGTTATCACAAAGCAATGCACACTGAATTACGGTACTCCTTACTCTGCCAGTTGTGGGCTGTGTAATGGTGTGCCTGTTGGTTAAGAAATCCCTAGGATGCAAAACTGTTCAGCAAAGCAAACATCTTCATACTGATGGAGGGCCTTCAGAATCCTCTTGTTGAATTATGCAAGATTTTCTGGCTTATGATCATTAAAGACAGTGATGAAGCAGCTGTCGCTGAGTAGGGTGTTGTCAAAAAATCAGTGAAAAGACTACAGATGATTACCCGGGTGCCACTCACCCATTACAGTGAACTTTGTGTTAATATTTCTCTTAGAAATCATTCTTTTGATAAGATTATAATTTGCCTGACTAAATATTTGCTGTCAGCATCACCATGACGTCAAAGGTCTAAAACAAGATAAGTTTGTTTTTTTTTCTGTGAGGTTTCAGAAGGAAAGACTGAAAGAAATACTGCAGTCATAGGGTTTTTCAGTTGATAAAATAGAATTGAGCTGCTTCTTGTAAATGACTCTGTTCCATTTCTATTTACTCTACTTAACAAACTTAACTGGTTTAAACTAGTTAATGTGGGCTGGGAGAAGAAACTGAAAGAAATGAATATTGAAAAGATACACATATTTTCTATTTCAGTATGACACCAGCCTGGGATTTCAAAGATGATTTGTTTTGTCTGATGTATGAGTATTGGGAGCAGGAAACGGATATGAATGTATTGAGAGACAGATTGCCCAGCTGTGAGACTGGCCTGGCACAGGGGGGACACCATGGGGACAGGGCCATGTGCTCAATAAATAATGACTAAGGGCAATAATGATGGAGCAAATATTTGCGCAACTCTAAGGTAAGAACAATGCACAGAGGTAAATGTTTATTGATGAAAAAAAAATCAAATTCAAAGAACATGTTTTAGCACCACAGAACTGAGCAGACAGCTGAAGACTGAATATTAATAGCCTCACGAACTGGTCATTAACTTCTAATAGATACCAAGTAATGGATTTGACTGATATTTTATTTGAGTTAACTAGAGTTTTGTTTCTGTCTTTATGGACATTAATGAAATATGCTGTATCATGAGGTAATGAAAAAAATTATCTCTGGAGAGAAATTTGCTACACAACAATATAAAGGGTTTCCCACTGTTGATAGAGTCTAACTTCAAATTCTTTCTTCAGACTCATGACAATTGAAGAGTAAGTTTTAGCAAGAAATTTAATAGGTAATATTTTTATTTTTTAAAACACTGAACCCTAGAGACATCTTAAGAGGAACTATTGCTTGAGAATTTATAGCATTTTAAAAGAAAGAATGGTCTGCATTTCTGTGACAATTATTTAGTGCTGATTTATGAGTAAGACCATCTCATTTCTCAAATGACTTATTCTAAGTATATAATAGAGAGAGGGAGACATATAAAACGCCCACCTATTTCTAGCAGACCATCTATATGGAATATTTTAATTCTTTCAACATTTTTGTGTATTTGTTTCCTAGACAGTAAATCATGTTTTATGAAATTATATTCCTCTTTTGGCTAGTATGTACCAAGTATAGGTACTCAGTAAATGTTTATATATAGACTAGAAGAAGGATCTGAGTAAAGCAAAGGAGAAGCTCCTAGTGGAACAGTAGTAAGTGCAAATGCAGGGCCATGACCCTGCTTCACAAGCATCAAGGGAAATACAGAAAGGAAAGGAGCAGCTTCGGAAGCAAGTCATTTCCTTCAAAGTCAGGCATGTCACAGTGAGGGGATTGTATCCTTGAGCTTGTTAGGAATCCAGTTCCACACTCAATTTTCTGAAATTCAGGAATACAAAGAGATTGAAAACATATGGCAAGTTTGTTTTGTGGGAAAATCTGATCTGATCCCCTTACATTTCTTTAGATTTTTAAATTTATTCCATCTCATATAAATTTTCCTAAGGTTTTCAGTAGAAATGTTAATGTGTTTGATTACTAGATGCTGTACCAGTACTCAGATGGGAGTGTTATTAGAATACACTGTGTATGCCCCTTACTATATTTCTAAAATATGACAAATTTTGAATTTCTGAACCCATCCTAACCTGAAGGTTTCAGATAGGGATTGTGGACATATGGAAATTCACAAATGGACCAAAATACTAAGTAGAGTTACAGGGCTGGTTATGTGACTTGTTTAGGTCAGGCAACTCTTTAATTGTGAACCTGAGGTTTGGCTCCAATTCTTTCTGACTTTAATCTTGTAATTCTTTCTTGTCTTCAAAGGATTATAGTAGCATAACAGAAGGAAGTCAGCAAATCTATGGTTACATGTTTAGTACTTGCTAGGCATTGCTCGCAGTAAATTTATTTATTTAATCCTTTATATAATCTTACGATGTTGGCACTATTTTTATCCTAATTTTACAAATGAGTAAAAAGAAAATTAAGCAAATTGTGCAAGGTCACAAGGTTTGTAAGTGGCAGAGCTGCGATTATGAACTCAGGTAGTCTGTCTCCTTAGCCGTGGCCATATAGTACTCTGAGACAAAAAAAGAAAATATATCTAGCACATTGAATATAAAACAAGGGAATGTATATCTCCTTGAAAAAATAATACAAAAAAAATGAGGAGACAGAGAAGAAAACATGTGAAGACAACAAGGGCATTGGAATTGAAGAATGAGGGTTATTTGAGTGACTGAAAGTAAATCTTTAAAATACACTTTCATTTTCTTCCAACAGAATTTAAGAAATGTGACGAGCCCCAGGGTCACGTAGAACCTTGACCATGTTGGGAAACCTTCATTGGCTCACAACACTTAGCTTCCCCTAGCAGTCCTAGTACCTAGAGCCGATTCATCTAGGAGAAATAGACAGAAGCTCACATGGGGAATGGGATTATGCTTGCAGAGTCTCAAGTGATGTGCTTGCCACTGGAAAGAACCAATTCAGTTGAATGTTGTCAGGGTGGTAAGGCCAGGAACTGTGCTGTGACCTAACAAATGTCCTCAGTGTGTGTTGCAAATTGTGCTACAATATTCCCAGCTGTGAAGTCTTTTACTTAACTGTGGACTATGTGATACACAGACCAGCATGATGAGGAGTCGAGAGAAGCTGTGATTCTATGACAAAGTGGTGGAGAGCCTGGGCTTTGGTGTCAGACTGAGCTGGGCTTGAATTCCAGCTTCCCTACTTAGCGCTTCGTCTTTGACAGGCTACTGCATTCTCAAGAATCTCTGTTACTGAGTTATTATTTCTCTCATGTATCAATATTTAGGGTTGCACAGAGGATGAATGTGTTAATATATTTAAAGTTCATGGCCCTCAACAAATTGTGGTTAGTACAAAGTTGTTATTACTCCAAATTTATTTAGATACTTCAAAAGCAAACCCCATGACCCATGTCTTTAGCAGTTTACAAGCTTTTGATTCAACTCCCTCCTTATTACAAAAAAGAAAATGAGAAAAACTGCATTACAGCAAAACAGCCAATAATCAGTTTCACATCCTTAAAAGATGCTGTTTAATTTATCATTTCCCACTTGAACTGAGTCTGTGTAACATGATGAAAGAGCAAGTAAAATAATTTATTTCCTATTGAGACAATAGCAGTTACAATGATGTTCTAGGCTCCAGCTTCAACTCTCCCGAAAAATACCTTAAAATATATTACAAAAAGCCCAGAGTTTATAGAACATATATGTAAAACCGAGAAATCCAACTCTCCAACGTCAAGCTCTGCCCCACCACCTGCTATCAATCTTTTTCTTTTTCCTCAGTGAACCTCAGAGTTTACTCTGGATAAGAGTTATACGAAAATATCAAATTATTGTTTTGCAACACAACCCTCCCATCTTCCTTTATCCTCCTGAAGTTTACTCCAAAAACCATTCCATGGATTCCCATTGTACCTGGGATGACATTTGAAGCTCTTAACCTGGACTCCAAGGCTGTCCCTTTCATCAACCTCTGTTACAGCAGAAGACCTGATCCCTTGGAGGCGTTGGGTAAATATTTGGTGTCTGACTAATAGTCTTTCTCATATTCCTATCTCCCTCACTGTACACACCAGTCATATCATATCAAACTCCTTTCTGGCACTAAACCTCCAAAACACACTCCTGAGTCTAGGTCACAGCACATGTTGGGAATTGCGCCTCCTCCTCTATCCACGCCTCCTCCTACCTTTGTCTCCTACACCCCTCAGGACTCAATTTAGACATTATTTCAAGGAAATGGTCTAGATTAGGTGTCCCTTCTATAAATTCCATGTGGAATCCCTCCCACCCCCATTTCCATATTATATTGTACGTCAATCACTGGTTTGTTCCCTGACTTTTGGTCAGACAGGAAAATCCTTGCGCAAAGAGATATTAACCATGAAATTTTCTTTTTTTTGTATTTTGATGCTTTGACATGTGGGCCTTGGGGACACCAGAGGGACTGTCCCTCCAAGTGTTAGCCAGTTTCTAGAGACAGTAAAGAACTAGCCTGTGTGTCTCTGAGACTATCTCCATCCACTTCTCCCATCTATTCAGTTCCTTAGAATCCACATATAAGTGAGATCATATGATATTTGTCTTTCTCTGACTGACTTATTTCACTACACCCTCTTAATGGCATCTGACTTGCTTCCCACTGCAGGAAAACTTCAAACTCCTTGAAATTATGTAACAAAGGCCCTTGTTGCATCTTTTGCTGACTACTTTTCCAGTCTGATCCGTGGCCACTACTGACATTAAACTTGAGACTCACTGTAGACATAGAATTGTTTGAAATTATCTATGCTGTTGTTACTACACTCACATCTTTTCTAAGCCTGAACCTTCTGCCTAGAGTTTTTCCCCTCAATGTCCACTTTGTTACATTCTATATATCCCTGAAGATGTATTTGTTTCTGACTACTCCACCAGACTATGAACTTTCAGAACATTCTTTTGTTCATTTTTATGTTTCTAATCCCCAGCATCATATCTGACACATTTTTAAGTAAATGAATAAATGAACTTAAGAAATGTTCAGAATCTAAGAATTATAAGCAAAGATATCT
>NW_017731417.1:586912-626835 GCF_001890085.2 Hipposideros armiger | reverse complement strand
GATGGGGGGAGGGGGGTTGTTATTTTGTGAGGGTGAAAAGGGTAACTATTGCATTGTTCTGTACACCTGAAACTAACAATGAAAATAAATAAATTTTAAAAAAAAAGAACTAGCCTGTGAATGTGCCTTTCATATGCAAACTCATCAATTCAGAGCCAGCATCCACAGCCAGCGTTCCATCAGGCTCTCACTCTCAGGGCGCTACTCCAGTCCTCATTACCCCAGCCAGGTACCAGGCAACCAAGATCCCTATGCCCCAGAGCCCACTGAAATTATTCAAGCTGACCATTCCTAAACCCACTCATGCTGCATCACTCATTCCTTCCCATGAAAACACCATAAAGCCTCTTGCCCGTGTTTCTTCCCGCTCCCTCTGCCTCCTGGCTGGCCCCAATTCTTCCCCCTGTGGCTCTGCATGACTTACTACATCCCCTCCTCTTGGATATCTGTGAATATAAAAAACTACCTTTTCATTGGCATTTGTTTCCTGATCTGTTGGCCTTGCTATGCCTACATAATAATTCAAACTTACATTTTAAAGCAAGAGAGACTGAACCACTTTTGTTCATGTTGAATTTTCAGTCCCTTTTATAGTACCTGGAATGTAGTAACGTAGATAGATGATAGATACATAGATAGATAGAAGATATAGATAGATACATAGATAGATAGATAGATAGATAGATGATAGATGAAATGTGAATATTGATGATGATTTGCTGCTATGTTTATTATTGCAATCTGCTTCCCTCTGCTTCATTTCTATTAGTTATTAAAGAATGGTGCATAAGATATCTTGTTTGACAGAAGAATTAAGTTTTTGCATTTTTTTCTAAATTGTAGACTTCCAGCACTGTATTTTGCTTATAATAAAACTTATTTCTTACTTAAAAACTTGATTCCCTAGTTAAAAACTTATTTTTCCACTTCTTAGTTTGATATCTTTTAAGAGCTTCAATCCTTTGACAAAACATCTATTTGGTTGTGAATAAAATGTATTTCATGCTGACACATCTTTCAAAATACTGTTCGTTATGACTGTACCTAAATATAATCAAATGTAACTTCAACTGTCTTGTGATCTGACATAGTTGTGGGTGATTATATGTAAAAATATTTTAGGAGATGAAAAGGAGCAAGGAAAATCTATTTTGGATTTTTGTGTTGGCAATGCTCGCATCTCTGCTGGTCACACCTGCCATATGTTGTCTTCTTTTTTCCTCCAACTCTTTTCCTTCCTAAGAGTGACTTCAAGGCAGGAGACATTTCTGCCACTCTTGGATCCAAGAAGTGCTTGTACTTGTACATCAAGTAGTTGGCTTTTTCCCGAAACATCTCAGTGCTGTGGTTTGGCCTCAGTGTGTTTTCTTGAGGTAGTTGAAATATTCATCATTCAAGCCATGTCCCCAAGTGCCAAAAGGCGAGTCTCTTGAGAAAGGTTAACATGAATGAAGAGAAAATTTTTGGTTGCTTTGGAAAGCAAAATGGAACCCTTAAAACCATATGGTAGACAAAATACAAACTCTACAGTATGTATCAGTAAAATGAACTTTATTTCTGGAGGGCCAGACAAAAAATGGAGGTCAGTGTTGGGTCAGGCAATTAGAAGTAAAGATAAGCTTAATACTGAACCTACTTTCTCTTTGCTCATTTTTTGAGCCCAAATGTTGGCAATGACCCGATTTTACCCAAAGCTAAAGATTGAAGCTTTAGTTACAGAGTATGCTATTGTTTTCTGGGTTCCACGGAATAATTTTCCCTTGTCTTCTCCATTTCCAGTGTAACTCTCATTTTCACATTCCTCTGGCTTTTCTTTTGACTCTTTCTGATTGATACTTGTCAATAAGTATAAAGCAACTTGCCTAAAATTTTAGCTATCGTAAGTAAAGATGAAAACTTTTGGGGAAAGAAGAAGTAATAACAATGCAAGTCATGAGTTTTACTGATATTATTGAAATTATAAATAAGACTAATGTGAACAAGATCCATTAGGCCAATTGGGGTGTTTTGAGTCTTATTACCCAAGGGTTTTATTGGGAGTGTTGTGTATTTAATGTCCCTATTTGGGCCTCTAGACCATATACTCATAAGTCCATCATGTTAGGTAACTGTATATAGCAGAACATGGCAGGATTAATTAACTTAGAACTTAACAAAATTGCCTTTGAGAGTCAATCTAGGAGTTTTATGTTACAGAATCCCGCCAGCTCACTATTTGAAAAGAAAGCAAGAAAACAAGACAAGGAAAGAAATTCAAACTGAGAAAAAAGTATGCTGAAGGCCCTGGTGGATTGAACTTTGAATGCAGAAATTTTTTTAACAAAGTGAGTCTCAATCATGAGCTGATGTCAAGTTATCCAGGATACAAGGCAAGCTTGCTTATGTGAACTGTCCTCCTTACTCCTTGCCTCTTTACTTTTTTTTTTTTTTGCCTTTGTAGGTAACCTCAGTTTTCTATGAAGGGACAGTGAGCCCAGCTGGAAGAATACATTTTCTAGACTCTCTTACAACAGTTTTGACCATGTGACTCAATCCTAGACAATGAGATCCAAGTGGAAGCGTCTTGGTCCTTCTTGGAAGGCTACCACAGCTGAGAATGGTATTTTTTTGTATGGCTCTGTTTCCTTATTCATGATACCTGGGTGGCAGATATAATGGCTGGAGTCCCTACAGCTATTGTGGACTATGAGGTTATCTGGATAGTGGAAATCATGTGTAGTAATAGGAAACTATAAGAAGACTAGGCCCTTGAGGTACATGTGGAGTCACCAAAACATCCTTGGACTGTTGCTATCAGAATGCTCTTACATAAGAGAATAAAGACTAACCTTCTTAAAGCATTTTAATAAGGTCTCTTTTGCTACCAGCTACAAGCAATATTTAACTAACATAAACCCCAGTTTCTAAATTCTTTGTCTTTATAGTTTAATAGTCTAAATTTGCTTCAAAACCAGCCTTAAATGCTTAGCTTCCTTCTTCCCACTCTCCTCCACTTCCTCTGCATCCCTCGCTTCTGTCTTTGTTACCCTCTGGAATAGCCATGGTTTCTCTAGAAGTGCATAGTTTCCTGCAGTGACAAAGATATGGCATCAAATTTCTTACTCATCATGTCATCTGAGAATATTTTCTTAACCCCTGTGTCTTTTTCCTCATCTGAAAGTGTGCACAACAGGGGGGAATAGAGGAGAAGAAGCACAGAAAGCCCTTAGAACACATAGCATATAGTAAGTACTCAATAAATTATTGTTTTGCTAAGGTTGGCATTCTCAATGTGGAAATACATAGAGAACCTTTAGTATTAGCCAGAGGAGTTTTACTAAATCCCACAGGGGTCTGTCCTAACCCTCTTCTCTGAAATGATACAAACAGGCCACGTACTTGACAACTTTTCTTGAAGATGCATGCCATACCCTCCTTGAATCTTTGCTTTTCTTCCTCTGTGTGGCTAAAAGGTCCCAATTCATTTCAAATTTTCTTCATACAACTTGCTTTAACAATGCTGAACACTAAAATTGGATTGATGATCTAAAAGGAAGAAAACATAACTTCATGATTTGTAAGACTAAATATTAGAAGCAATTCATTGGTACAGCCTTTAAGCACAGGTTTTGGATTCAAATGGACCTCCATTTGGTCTGATTATTTCATTTCATAGCTGTGAGAGAATTATGCCACATAACCTTTCCAAGTTTCAGTTTCTTTACCCATAAAAATAGACAATTATAGTTGTATTTGGAGGGTGGTGATGAAGCACTGTTGAGTATGTAGGGTACCTTATGCGTGCCTGGTACCTCACACAAACTCAATGAATCAACTATTATTATTATGAGTACTAGTAATAATACCAATAAAGAAAATAGCCACTTTTTAATGGAGCCCAATAATTTAGGGATCCAGTTGAGATCTTTCATGAAATGATGATTCACTGGTATAAAAAGTGTTAAGAAATAGAGCAAATAAGAATGTGAACATCTTCATACAAACAAACCTTTTGGAACGCTAGATAGAAAAATGGAAATTTAAGCTCAAGTTAGGACTTAATAATCTTAAGCATTTCCTCATTTTGTTTTCTCTGCATATACATTTTTAGGTTGATTTATATAAGGTTGAAGGAGAAATGGTTTTAAAAAACTTTTAAAAGGTGGCAAATAGAATAGATCAATATGCTTAGAGAGATAGAGGATGGTTAAAAGCCTATAAAATATAGTTGAAATGATATAAACCTGCATTATTGAGGAGAAAAGAGAACATTATGGTTTTGTTGGACTTATTAAAATGAAACGATGTTAGAGGAAGGGGTTCAGCCACACAACCACAACCTCTAGCAGACCTAACAAAAATCTTGACTCTGTCAAGAAGGATAAATAAATCCAATAGATAGAGGTGGGCTAAGATAGCTTTAAAGTTGACTAGTCAACACTCTAACAGAAAGATGCAGAAAGGACTTATTGAAGCCACTTTTATACCTGCAAAAGATAGATTTAAATGAGAACATCCTAAGTATTCTACCCAAAGAGAATCTTCCAGAAAGGAAGACCTCTGTTTGCAAAACGGAAGGGGATTTTGGATTCCCACAGTCCAGAGCCTGGCAGCACAGAAGCTCCTGATGCCTGGAGAAAAGGGTCTCAGTTTGAACTTCTGGGATGGTGAGGATCTGAGAGCCGCTGGAGGCGAGATGTGGCCTCCATTCAAGCAAGCATTCCAGCTCATCCCACCCACACTGGCAAGATCTGCAGTTAAAATACTGTTAAACATCTTGGCAGAGTTTGCAGAGCAAATAGATACTAAGTGAAAACAATGATAGAAGGAACCTGTATAGGGCAGAGGCTATTCTGGAATTTGCTTATTCCTTCAGACACATAGATTACTCTCCCCCAACCCACCTAACCAACAATAGTGAGCACAGAGAAGGGGAGAAAAGAGTAAAACTGGCATGCAGTGACTTATTTTCTCACCTTGGTGATTGTATTATTTTAAAATATATATGATGAAAATCTTGATGCCTACACAATAGTAGAAAGTGCAATGAGTCTCCCAATACCTGTACCCCAGTGTCAAAAACCATTCATATTTTGTCATTTTTGGATTTCCCCAGTCAATATAAGTTGGTCAATACAGTGATAGAAAAATAGTACAGTTTCCACTGATGGTAATTTATTTATTTATTTATTTATTTATTTATCTATTGATTTGCTTAGTTCAGGTTTATTTTTATTTTACTATTAAATTCATTGGGGTAACATAGGTTAGTAAAATTATATGGTTTCAAGTGTACAAGTCTCTAATACATCATATGTATATTGCATTGTGTGTTCATCACCCAACGTCAATTCTCCTTCCATCACCATATATTTGACCCCCTTTTCCCTCTTCTTCCACCTCCTCCCCTCTCCCCTCTTACCTCTGGTAGCCACTAAACTATTGTCTGTGTCTCTGAGTTTTTCTTGTTTGCTTGTCTTGTTTGTTGCTTTCAGTTTTATGTCCTGCAGATGAGTAAAATCAAGTGGTTCTTGGCTTTTTCTGTATGGCTTATTTCATTTAGCATGATAATCTCAAGATCCATCCACGCTGAAGGTAATTTTTGATCAGTTATATGCCCTAAACCCTCTACACTCCACAGTAAGTTCTATAACAGAAAGGAATCTCTCTGTCTTCACCACCATATCGCTAAACGTTGGCACATTGCCTGACCAAAAATAGTTTGAATACAAAAATATTTGTTGACTGGATGAACTCTCAGAGCGCCATCTACCTGCAGGGGTACAACAATTCACTCTACTCTTGCGACATATTGATGTGTCCTCTTTGGCACTGTGTTTCTGTTGTCTTCAAGCACACATCCCTATACCACCAGGGTGGCTTATCCATGTCTTATTTTTACAGCAAGTTTTGTGCTGATCTTTTCTTTTTTTTATTTTTATTGAGTTGTTCTTGGGGCTGGAGGGTAAGTTCACAGATCTATTCATCCATGTTTCTCTGTGAGAGACATTGGTCTTTTCCCTTTAATCTTAATACTGGTCAACTACTTCCCTTTAAATTTCAGTGAGCAAATTGGGTTCAAGAATCACATTCTTCTTCCCTACACCTCTAACATCAGTGTTAGGATACGAGCCTTATGTGACCTGTTTTTGGTTTGTTTTTTTTTTTACAATATTTCAAATGCAAACCCAACTTTTCACATAATTTATAATGCTATTTATTTGACAAATTATAGAATTTCAAATGCTTAGATAATTTTAATGTTCTAGCAATTTGCAGAAACTGTGGCGAGAGGTATAATTTTGTGTAGAAATAAAAATTGCAGACATTATAAACCATTACAAAGCTCTGCCAGATTATCTTTTTCTAAAATTATTGAGTTCTCTCCAATGTATGGTCCCAAATGATTTTTGTCCTTGTAATGATAACATTCATTTCAAAAATATGTGATGGAGAGCTATATAACACTCAGGGCATTATGTTAGAAGCCAGGAATACAAAGGCAGACAAGTCAGTCCCTGCCTTCACATAGGTTTTATTCTAATAAAGGATAGCCACTCAAAAAGAATATGTTCAATATAGTGAAGCAAGCTTTATATCATCAATTTTGAGTAGGTGTTGTGGGAATGCAGAAATAGAAAAGTAAACCAAACTCGTGGAAGAAGATGGGAGAAGCTTCCTGGAGGACAGCATGATTATGAGTTGGCCAGGTGAAGAATGGGGTGGGGTGGGAATTCAGGCAAAGGGAAGATATGAGCAAAGGCCCAGAAAAGTGAAACAGCGTGGTGAGTGGGAAAACAGCAAGTATTTGCTATGGCTGGAGTGTACCAACCAAAGAATGGAGGGGTATGAGAAAAGGCTGAAGAGAAATGTAGGAGGCAGTTCATCACAGAAGACCTTGCATTTGAGGATGAGCAGTCTAGGCATTATCTTGAACAGTATGGCTGAAATTGTTGGGAGCTGTAGAGGGTAAATTTAGAAGGGTAGGCAAAGACAATTTCATGGGCAATTTTTTTTTAAGATTTTTTTTTTATTGGGGAATTGGGGGATTGAAACAGTGCTGGGGAATTGGGGGAAGGGGAACAGACAAGTTGCTGTCGTTTTGTTCTTCAGTCTAGTTGAGGAGGACGTTGCTTCACTGGCCCAAGTTGGTACCATCATTGCGCTCTTCCTGGGCGAGGCAGATCAGTTGCCGGCTTCTGGATGGCCGCTCACTGTGGCTGCTGGCCGCTCACGCTGGCTGCTGGCTACATACGGTAGCCCATGGCAACCCACTGCCGCAGGGGCTACAGCCTATGCCATCGCCGGCAACTCACGGGCAGCTCAGCTCCAGGTTGAGCTGTTGTTCAGCATGTTAGCTGTAGAAGGCAGTGTCACTGGCCCTCATATGTGGGATCCGAACCGGGGCCCACTGGCGTCCCAAGCCAGTTCTTAACCATCGCGCCACTTGGCCGGCCCTCATGGGCAATTTTTTATGCTCCAAATTTTTAACTTCATTCTATGGGAAGCAGTCAGCCACTTGAAGGTTTTGAAGTAGACAAATTTAAGTTTGGTTTTTTAGACAGGTAACTCTGGCCCCATTGTAAAGGCTAGGTTGGAGGAAAAGAAGACTAGAAACAGGAATACTACTTGGAAGACTTTTGAAAAGTCTCATGAATTATAATTTGATTAGATCAAAATAATTAACATATGGTAGAGATCTTAATAATATAAGATTGTTTTATTAAAGTGTTTCTCCTATTTACTTTTTACTGAGGAGGTATAAATGTGCATTTGTTTAAATAATTCACATTATTTTGTCCTCTTCCAATGAAATAGATAATTATTCCCTATGTCTCTGTTGCAATATGTCTTATCCCTGATCTTTTAAAAATATTCTGCACTAAAATATTTGTTTTTCACTAAATAAAATTTAAGATTATGATTCTTTTGCATCAGATTAAATTTATGTGCACTTGGGGGATATTTTTGGATAGAGCATTATTTATAGTGGCAAAGTTAATATTTATTATTTTAAACCATATCTCCAATCTGTGATTCCTCTTAGTGTATTTTGGAATCCAACCAGTTTCCTGGTGTTACAGAGTTTGCAAATGCAATCCATTATTCAAGTTTAAGAATTCTCTCTCTCAAGAACATTTTATGTAGTGTCAAAAATGAAAACTCCCTTTAGTATGAATCAACCAAAACTTATTTCAAATTTTAAATTGTGAAATTGATTTTTGTTTCTACACATTTTGACATTTAGACACATATACTGGGAGGAGAAAAGGGTCCATAATTTGAATTTTTCCTTCAGATAATTACTTCAATCTCTCATATGGTATGCTGGACAAAATCTAACCGAAATAGCATTGTTTTCAAGCAGTATTCTGTCTTTCTGTGTAGTTTATGACCTCAGCATTTGGGGATTGTGTTACCTCATTCCAGAAACTAACTTATTATCCAGCTCAAAAACTCAAAAATTATGTATAGCAATAGAGCACCATGCCTGTCAATCAACAATACTTAGGCATCAATGTCATTTGTTTAAAAAAAAACAAAACCTCGTTCTGTATGTCTGTTATTTCATTTTCTGGGAAGATCTTTTGTAATTTATATTAAGCCAGAAGAAAAAAGAAAAAAAAAAGGTTACTGAAAATAGCCTGTTGACCTACTTTGAGTGAAAGTATCTAAAAATATGACAAAATCTTTGTCAGCCAGATGTATGTTCACAGTTGTAACCACGGAGTTCTTATAAACAACCTAAATAGCTGAAGAATGCATATTGTAAAGATTTTCCAAGGCAGAATCATTGCAGTTATAATATTACTAGAAAAAAATTGTAAAACTTCTATATTTAAAATTTGGCCTTCATTTTTAGCTCTGTTGTATTAGCCAAAATTCATTTTAACATGAGGGGCAGACATTATTGTTTATTTCTTATAGGAATGCCCCAACTCTCCCAAAAGATGGCACAGATTTTTATCATGGTGTAGAAACTAGAAGCCAATCATGGAAAGTGAAAGGAAATATGCTATTCTAGAGAAACAGCTCCACAAGTATATATATGAAGGGAAGAAAAATGAATTCTGTTGATTACATTGTTCTTGTTCATAATGGGCATTTCTTACATTAAAAAGTTGCTAGATGAATTCCCAAGGGAAACTCTTGCATTAAATCACAAGTAAAATTGTATGATGTTTAATTCATAATGTTTGCTTTGTTTCGCCAGTGTAGCTGACAAATTAGGCATGAGCACGAGATTCACACCTTGCTTGACTTGTGATCCCCATTCCATACTAAGAGATACTGGTGATGCCATTCTACTACTGGTGAGAGAGAACTTCATGGGGCAGGTGCCAGTTACAGATCCCCACAGCTCCATTCTACTCTTTGGGAAACCCACGACTTGGAATGGGTTTCTTATGTTGGAAAAATTATCTTAGAAATATTCTCTATCTCATTATCTCTCTCTCTCTCTCTTTCTCTCAATCTCTCTTTCTCTCTCTCTTTACATATATTTTATTAATAAATGATATTGAGTTTATTTGTGTATCAGTTAATACACAAATGAATGAGTAGGCATTTGTTATATTTACAAATCCAGAAACCATTGTTTTGACGTTTTTCTGAACTATGGTATATATTCAAATTAAAATTCTTTGATGTGACCTGTTCCTAAGTTTTCATAATTACAAATCTAATATATGAACTATTAGAGTTCTAGAACATTTCTGACATTGTGGCCCCCGACCCCCACCACCAAAAAGTCAGTATTTGCCGACTTGTCCCAAGGCTGTGTTTACGCATAAAGCGTAGAAAAAGAGGGGTGCCAAAACAGATGCTGAGTCACTGCTGAGATTCCCCATGGCAGGTAGTAAGAAAAATGTGAAGCTTGTAATTAGTAACTTGTTACTGGTTATAGTAACAATGCTAAATCACACACTTGGTGAATAATTTACCTCTAACTTACCTATCTTGCTTTCTAAGAATGGAGAGAATGGGAATTGCATACCACCATGGAAGACGGGAGACCACTGGGGAGTGATTAGGAAACAGAAGTCAGATTAGGAAACCTGTCTTTGAGACACTTCCACCTATAATCAGGTGCACATACTCTGAGAGTCCATTTGATTCAGGTGTTCTCGCCACTCATAATTTTAATGCCCTATTTGTAACCAGGCACTGTATGAGGAGAATAAGCTCCTGGAAATGGCACTGTAACAGCCTTTAGGAAGAAGAAAAGACTAATAAACACACTAAAATGAAGAGAAAATACCATGTATTGAAAGTGCAAAGTATACAGTACTGACAATGTGTGCAAAAAGCAATTGCGAGACTGGAGAGATTACTGTAGGTCTAAGAAAGTCACCCCAATATACTTTCATTAAAAAAATAAAAACAATAAACTTCTTTATTTAGATTTAGAAAAATGAGTAGGATTTGGTGAGTAGAGAGGGTAGATGGGGAACATTGTAGGGAAAGCTTTTACAAAAGCAGAGAGGATGGAATGATATTGAGAATTTGAGGAATAGTGACAAGTAATTATTGGAAGCAGTGACTTTGTGTGGAAAATAGACATTCAAACCAGTGCAGATTTCCAAAACTATACTTATATTGGAAAAATTATCTTAGAAATATTCTCTATCTCGTTATCTCTCTCTCTTTCTCTAAATCTCTCTCTCTCTTTATATATATTTCATTAATATATTGAGTTTATTAAAATTCAAGTCTAATGATAAGAAAGTTCAAGAAGAAAATAAAGTATGAAGGCGACAACAGCCTTGGAGGTATCCCCTGGGGCAAATATTTGTAAATTTTTCACTTAGAAGTGCAGTGTTGCTCATTCCTGAGAGTATCCAGGACTCTTTTGTACCCACAGATACAAAAGCTCAGGAAGAAGTTGGGTAAAAATAAAAGCCTCTGTGATGTGTGTGTTTCTCTGAGAACTACATGGTAAAACCAATAGGAAAGAGGCTAAAATTCTAATCCCATGAAGTTGAAAGTCATATCTTAGTTGGGCTCTATTTTAAAAAGCATTTTATGAGAACAACTTGGGTGCAATTATATCTCATGACATAACCACCAGACACAAAAATTCCTGCAGATTAGTTTAGCAAAAGTATTGCAGTGGATGAAGTTGTTGCCTTTGTCAAATTAGAAGCAAATTATTAATGAGGAATTTCATGCATATATGTTAAAAGTTCCTATTTTATCATTAACAAATCAAGGAAACATGTTCTGCGGACTCTCAACTAAAGGCTCATTAAGAAGAATTTCATGTGTTATGGAAAGTAGAATGTTAACACCTCTTCATTTATTCCACCAAATCAATGCCAGATTAAAAGTTCCAGAGCAAGATGATTATGAAGCCCTCATGAGCAAAGGAGTCATTTTCAGGGGGTTGGGTTTTGGAATGGTGTGCTCTGACAGACCTGTTGGCATGTCAAAATGGAAACTTGAGGGCCCGTGAGAGCAGTGGCTGAGTTGCTCCTTCAGCAAATCAGAGGACTTAACTCTCTGGCTCAGACATCAGGAGTGAAACCTTTACCTGGAAAATTTCTCCTTCTCATGGAATCCAATTGGTCAGCAACTTTGACTGGATCTAGACTGTGAGAGGAAAAAAAAAACTCACTCTGTGATCAAATGAGCTGGGGAAAATATAATAGTTAGCTCTTCCAAAGGTGACATCAATCACAAAGAGAGGTTACCCCTTCCTGCTGCCTATAGTGGTTTTTTTTTGTTGTTGTTGTTTTTTCCTTTCCCATCTTTATTTGGTTGGGGATAAAAAAAAGAAAAATTCAGGACCTTGAATGAATGTAATGACTTGACATATTAAGTATCCAAATCTCTTAGTGTGTGTGTGTGTGTGTGTGTGTGTGTGTGTGTGTGTGTAAAATATTGAAAACCATCATAAAAGTCAGTATATTGGGGTTTTTCCTTGGGATTTGTCTAGTCATTTTCCAATGGAGATAAATGGAACTACCCAAATTCAACCTCTGGACCAATATTGTGCTTGAAGTATCCTTATAGAACTGCAAAGCTGTGAGCTCTCTGTCCAGAATCTTTTATTCTCTTTGGGCGCTACCAATGAATACTACCCTATGAGCCTTCTCGAATGCTGTTGCTGAGTATGATGGCTAATTGTGTGTGTCAGCTTGGCTAGGCCATGACAGCTAGATATGTGGTCACAGTGTAGACATCACTGTGAAGGCATTTTTTGGATGAGTTGAACCTGTCAATCAATAGACTTTAAGTAAAGCAGTTTATCCTCCATAATGTGGGTGGACCTCATGCATTCAGTTAAAGGCCTTAAGGAAAAGGCTGGCTTTCCCCGAGTGGGAGGGAGTCCTGTGTACAGACTGCCTTTGGACCTGAGCTGTAGTGTCAGCTTTTACCTGGCTCTCCAGTCACAGCTTTAGGATTTACCAGCCTCCACAACTGCGTGAGCCAATTTCTTAAAAATAAATCTCTCTCTCTCTCTCTCTCTGTTTCTCTTTCTTTATCTCTTTCTCTATATCTTAATATATACACACACATTCTATTGGTTCTGTTTCTCTGGAGAACCCTGACTAATACACTGGGAGAGGATAGACATGAGGGTGTGTGTGTGTGTGTGTGTGCACTTGTGAGGGTGTGTGGCCTGAGGTTTTCTTCTTGTCTCTGGATAGTGTGGGTACAACACTTATTAGACAGTTGCCCTATACATAGTTTTGCTTTTCACAGTTTCAGTTACCCTTGGTCAACCATGGTCTGAAACGATTAAATGGAAAATTCCAGAAATAAACAGTTGGTAAGGTTTAAATTGTGCGCTGGTTTGAGTAGTATGGTGAAATCTTGTAACGTCTCCCTCAGCCCAGGACATGAGTCTTCCCTTTGTTCAGCATATCCACCCTGTGTATGCTCCCTGCCCATTAGTCGCTCAGTAGCCCTCTGGCTTATCAGATAGACTGTCCGGCATCACAGTGCTTATGTTCAACTGACCTTTATTTTATATAATAATAATGTCCCAAAGCACAAGAGTAGTGATGCTGGCAATTCGAACATGCCAAAGAGAAGCTGTAAATGCTTCTTCCTTTAAGTGAAAAGATGAAAGTCCTCAGCTTACTTAAAAAAAGAAAAGAAAAGAAAAGAAAGAAAACATATGTTGAGGTTGCTAAGATCTGTGGTAAGAACAATTGTGAAAAAGGGAAAAGAAATCTGTGCTGGTTTTGCTGTTGCACCTCAAATTGCAATAACTATAGCCGCAGTGTATGCTAAGTGCTTAGTTACGGCGAAAAAAGCATTAAATTTGTGGGTGGAAGACATGAACAGAAAACCTGTTCCTATTGATGCCATGTTGAGCCAGAAAGCATTGAGCCTATATGAAGAAGATCATATAGGATCAGCAGGAGATCCCCCGAGACCAGAGACACCAAGCAATTTATTGCAAGAAAGGGGTGGTTACGCAGATTCAGAAATAGGTTTGACTGAAAAATATAAAAATTGCTGGAGAGGCTGCTTCTGTCCCATTTCCAGCAGAGGTGAGAAAATTGATTCGAGTTCAGTACTATCCATGGGTTCAGGCATCCGCTGGGGTGTCCTAGAATGCATCCCCTGCCGATAAGAGGGCGGGGGGCGCTACTGTCTAGTGATCATCCCAACCACGTGGAAGCAGGACAAAAAGTGATTTCCTGGGCCCCACAACCAAATATTCTGCTTCAGTAGGTCTGAGATGGGGCCTTGGGAAACCTGCCTTTTCTACCAAACATGCTGATTGTTCCAAGGTGCTGGTTCTGTACATTTTAGTTAGAAACAATGGCCACTGGAGTGTCACTTCTCAAGACAGGTCTGTATGTTTGTGTCTCCCCCTCCCCACAAATTCACATGTTGAAACCTAACTCCTAAGGTGACATATTAAGAAGTGGGGCCTTTGGGAGGTGATTAGGTCATGAGGCTGGAACCCTCATGAACAGGATTAGAATTTTATGAAAGAGGCTTCACTGAGCTCCCCAGCCCCTTCCACATGGTAAGGACACAGTAAGAAGTCAGTAATCTGTAACCCAGAAGAGAGCTTTCCTCAGAATCCAGCCATTCTGCACCCTGATCTTGGACTTCCAGCCTCCAGAACTGGAAAGAATACATTTCTGTTGTTGATAAGCCACTTAGTCTGTGTGGTATTTTGTTACAGAAGCTCAAAAGGACTAAACCAACAAGGTGGGAAGGTGGGAGACTATATATTATTGGAACAAGGCTTTGGAACAATAAATGATTCCCTGAAGTTTGAGGGTTAGTGATAGGGAAATAGCATGAATCTTTTTTTTTTTTTTCTAGATTCTGATTCAACATTTAGGGCAAGGAAAAATTACTTGAGGGAAACCACATAATATTCTGAACTCCTTGATGCCCGTAGAAACAAGTTAAAATCATTTAATTTGCGTGAATTGTTTACATCAGCCCAGACAATTTCTCCCATGATTCTTTCTAAATTGTCCACAACAGGTGACCACACAGATTCAGGGGGATACTGAGCAGCTCACAAGTAGTGTGTTCATGTTATGTATTTCTTCTAGAATCATTCACTCACTAACTCGCCAAATATTTATCAAGCATGGACTACCTCTCCAGCATTGGGATGACATGAGGATATTCAGATAAAACAGTTCTCATCCTTATGGGGTTCATCACTAACTAAAAAGATAATGCACTTTACACAAAGAGATGTAACTCACAGTAGAATTCTTGTAATCAAAGCTTTAAATATACTGATGCTTTTTAAGTGGTGAACATATTTAGTCAACTAGTAAAATATCTACTAGCATGGATTTTGAGGTAAAACAGCCCTGGATTACTAGTTGTGACCTTGGATGGATGACTTACTTCCCTAAACTGGAAAATGGGGACAATCGTTGTCTCTACCTCATAGGAAGAGAATGAAAATTACCAAAACAATGCCTGCCAAGCACTCATACAAAGTTATTTGTTATTTTGAGTGCTTCATAAATAACAAATAAAACGTCATGAGCAAATTGTAATTTTCCAGTGTTATGGGAAGGAAGGAAATTAACATTTGTTGAGACTTTGTTACATTCAATGCATCATGTGCAAGGCACTTCATATGGATAATACAATCAAAATGGAGGTACAATTTATGCTGCCCTCCAAAAGACTTTCGAAATAATCAGCCTTTTTTTTTTAGATTGAGCATGGGGTGCAATTCATTAGCCTTCCTGATAGATTTTCATGAACATACTGAAACATATTGAAGGTTTTTGAACCTACCACAATTGTTTTAACCTACGGAATAAAGTGGCGATGTCCTTAAATCCATTTTTACAGTAGTAGTTTCCTACATGTCAGGGTAGAAATGAACAAAGAACTGTCCCCAGGCTGTGGTGAAGAATTTCGAGTTGTCTTTCCCAGAAACAGGGTAACTTTGCCCTAAACCATCTGTCCCTCCCGGTACTCCTTGTAGCCAAAATATCACAATTCCGTGTGCACAGTGCAAGTTTGGAGCTGTGGAACTGACTGATGTTAACTGGGCTAAAAAATTCCAACCTACACTTTCAGCATTAGAGAAACCATCTGCTTGTTCATTTATATTCCCAGCCAGAGACTCTACTCCTTACCTAATAAATATTAATTAGAGTCTGCCAGATTCAAAGCAAGAATCATCTTCATGTGTGCATTTTTGCTTATTTGATTTATAGCCCAAAGAAAACCCCTGATTCTATGTATTATTATATCACTCTTAATTATATGTTCATTCATGTAATCATCTAATCACTCAAATATCTATGCAATAAATAATACCAATCACTCACTACGTCTAAAGCAGCGCGCTGTGTGACACTGAAAACCAGAGACCCTCCTCCGATAGCAGCATTCAGTATATTACAAAAACAGCAAAAACTTCTGATGTTTATTTGCATGTGAAATGAGATCCGATCTTCTCAAAAAGCAGAAGAAAGCCATATTAGGTAGCTCAGTGTCAGAGCTCTCAGGTCCCTTTGAATCTGCCTTTCCTTCCATTTGTGAGATCTGCTAATGTCTGTTTGATGGCTAGTGAGAGACTCAGAAGAAAACTTTGGGAAACGTTCTAACTTCTCATACATTTGTTCGTTCAACAAATAAGTATTGAGTGTTTTCTATGGTCAGTCACTCATCTAGGCACTGAATATGCAGAGATAAATATAGGCACCGTGATCACTCAGCTTTTAAAGTTACCAGCCTAGAAGGACAGGCAGAAAATAAACAAGGGTATAAGTAAATAAATATTAAGTACTTGATAAGTATTCTGGGGGAAAAAAGACGTTATACTAGAGAAGAGCTAGCCTACATTAACTAGACAGGTCAGGGGAGGCCTCTCTCTGAAGGTGACATTTAAACCAAAAATTCAAAATAGAAAGAAGCTGGCACTGTGAGGGTGTACTGAGGAAGCTGTTGAAAGGAGGGATGCAAGGTATGTGCATGTGGGCGTGAGGGTGGAGGGCAGGAACAGGATGTGGGTACAAGATACAATAAGGAGAAGAGCATATGTGATGACTGAACAAAAAATTACAATCTCTGAAATTTATTGATATTTATTCTTCTTACCACATTCTCACATTTGCTTGTAATTGTGCAACTCACCAGCAAAGGATATTTACGTTAATTATAAAAGAATGAAGGCTTTCTGTATGGATGATATCGGTGCTTTAATATTCACCTCAGTATCATTGGTCCAACTAAAGATTTTCTTTTCCGGGTGACCACTTGATGTGCGTAGGGCTGAATGATACATCTCTAGGATGCATCCTCAGTTTAGAGTTTGCTTTGCAAAATTTTTTTGAAGCATTATTCTTGGCTTCACTTCAGAAGGAAGCATTACTTTTTTGCTCCAAGGCCACTGACAATGTTCTCTCATAAGGTCAAAGCCAGTATAAATGGAACTCTATCTTGAAGTAACAAAACCCAGGGTTTGGATTTGTTTGTATTTCAGACTTCTCACACTGACTTTCCCCTAAAGCCATCAATGCTCTGTATTAGCCAGCAACCATCTTTCTGGGTCAATAACCTCTTTGAGAACTGGAGGTACCTATTTCTCTTTCCATTTACACAAGGCTCATTTGCTAATCATTGCAGGCTTGGTATTTATTGGTCCTTGCCCTTTCCTTCAGAAAATGGATTCCTTCAAACTGGAAGACCTGACAATTACATCCTAACTCCCCACAATCCTGCCCATTACTCTGATGACTGAATTTTGGGTTTATAGTTACAGATAAGTGGCTACAATGATCAATTCTTTTGTTTCCTTAATGACATCATGAATTTAATCTATGTTCTGCATTATATCTGGTGGATTTGTGCTACATACAATGTTGTATAAACAAATCCTCCCTTGCCAGAAATCACATCAACTGCATATCTAAATTCCAGACACCCCTCCTGTAAAGTTTTCTGGAATATCCCGACTCAGATTGTTATCTCCCAACCTTGAATGCCCATTGTTCTTTGCAGCACTGACACTCAATTGGTAGTAGGTAGACATTATTTCAGCATAATCCCTAATTAGATCATAAAAATCTAAGAATATAAGTATGTATTCCCCACTCTGCCTTGGTCTGCATCTTTTTGTAGAGTAGGTGCCAAATGGAAGGACTACCCTCACTATATTGATGCAAACAATATGCAATTTCTATAACTAAAGTTTCCTGTAGAATTTACTGCCACTGAGTCAGTTTCATGAAGAATAAAGATCATGGGATTGTTGACTGAGATAGGCCCAAACTGAAAAAGAGCAGTTCTGTTCATGAGCTAGGTCATCTTGAGAATGACATCTGTTTGCATGCCAATGGGCATCTGAAACCTTTTCTAATTTGGGGAGCATATCCAATTCTGACAGTTCATGTGGGATGCATGAACTTCTTTCTATTGGAGAACTGAACAAGAGCAAATGCTTTCTGCCTCCTTACTCCTGTTCAGCAGTCAGGACATGGATTACTGGACACTCTCATCTACAACTCTGAATCTTCAGTGATTTCCGCCAGGATGAGAGACAGTTAATGATTCATCCTTTGCATACATAGTGTCCAGTGGCAGCTTGCAAATAGAATCAAGAAGAAAAAGTCTGAGTATTTCTATAACTATTCAAAAATATTGATCAATAGTAAAAAAACTGCCCATAAAGAAGGCACCATATCCAAATGAGTTTTGCCAATGAATTTTGATGTCATTAGTATAGACTATATAACATTATCTACATAGAAAAATATGAGGATGGTAAATAAAATATAGTTCAAAATGGTGGTTAAATATTAGGTCAATATGGAAAAAAATTGTATTTCTATACACCAGCAACAAATATGTAGAAAGTATAATTCATGAAAAATAGGCTATACAATAACAAAACAAAGTGCCTAAGAAAACTGCTAGCAAATGTGTTTATTTGCAGCAAATTAACTGAAAAAGCTTAGAGATGACCTAAACAAATGAGAGATAAATTATGTATAAATATGGATTGATAAGGTTGTAATTGTCATTTTTACCCCAATTGCTTTTTAGATTTCATTCAAGACCAATAACAATCCAATCATGGGTTATGAGAACAAACTGACTGTAAAAGTGATATACTCATAAAAGCATCAGGACACTTCAAAAGAAGAATAAGATTACCTGTTGCTTAGCCTGAGTCCCTTAGATAAACTAATGTACTGTTGCTTCAGTAGAGGATATAATCCAAGAGAAACAAGTGTGAGGGAAAAATGGAAGGGTGACAGGGAAGAAATACAATACAATACAATACACAACTAATATTTGGTAATGGGAGAGAATCCACACAGGCTGAATGAATGAATTAGGTTGATTACAAACACTGGATTCTAGAACAATCCTTGGGGTTGAAAAGAAAGGAAACTTTTTTGGGCTCGCCCGTCTTCTGTCTCTCAATGATTAAACACTGTTCCTTACAGTATTCATTCCCTGCACATATTGGATGTGTTACCTGGCTCTCCTGGGCAGCTACTGGGTACTCCAGATGCCATAGCAGTGACAGCAACCACGGCATAAGCTGCAGTTGGGGTGAAACAGCAAGTGGGGGAAGCCAGCAATCATCTCAGCTGCCTGGTATGGCTGCTGCCACCCAGGCTGGACTAGCCAAGCCAATGTTTGCACATGGACGCAAAACTCCCAAAGTACCAAGAACTGTCAAAGATGGGGACTTTATGCGATGCTGGAGGGATCAAAATTTGCTCTAACTACTTCGGAAAATAATTTTTCACTGTCTTGCAAAGTGGAACATTTGTAGAACCCTTGGACCTATGTGTAAGTGTAGAAACACTTCTTCTTGAGCGTCTAGAACCATGTCAAAGATTGCTCATAGGAGGATTGATCATGAAAGCAAAATAATGGAAACAACCCATGGGGAGTGGATAAGCAAACTTCAGTATATTAATACAGTAGAATAATACACAGAAGAGAAAATGAATTAATTGTGGGTAGATACAACTTCATCGACAAAAATTAGAATTATAATGAGGGAAATAAGCAGTTTTTAGAAGACTGCATATAGTATGATACCAGTTTTATGTCTCAAAACAAGCTTGACATAGATATATATGGAAACACTATGAATACAAAACAAATGCATGACAGACTCTACATAGTCTTCACCTCTTCAGAAGATGAATAGAGATGGGAGGTAACACTCAGCTAGGTACCTATGAAGATAATTGGTCACATTCTAGTTCTACAGAAGTGTGTCACTTCTATGGTGTTCATTTTGTCACTGTACATTAATACTGACAAATATGCATTTATATACGCAGAGGGTGCCAAAAAATGTATACACATTTTAACAAAGGAAAAAACTGTATTAAAATTGTAATACAATAAATGATGCTAGCATTCATTTGATTAATGCCATCTTTTGAGATAACGTCATACTACACATTGCTGCTGTAATTCAATTCAACCTCAAAAAGTAATACATAGATAGCATCTCTTAAAATGTGCAGTTTTTGGCACCCCCAGTATTACGTATATGTCACATGTTATTTAATAATACACTAAAAATTTCCTTTCTTGTAGACACTGATGAGGACATTTTGTGAGTCATGCAATGGTCTCTTAGTTGTGTCTTTCAGTCCCTTTCTGCTCTGCTCCAGGTGTAGACTGCTGAGACGGTTCTATAAATCTGGGCTTCCAATTTTGCAAAGCACTGGTGTGACAATGGCTCTCACATGATTCAAACTGGTAACTTGGAAAGTCTGTATAATAATGCAATTCCATGCCTCCGTGTTTATCCCAGGGGCAAGTGCAGCCATCTTCCAAATTGCATGGATACCCTTCATGACTCCTGCCCTCACCACCTCACCTCTGCTAAGTCACCACGTCCCCTCATTTAGAGCTACTCAATATCTACTGAATCTATTCATTCTTCTCCATGCTCAGTGATGCTACCCTAGGCAAGCTAACCATCATATTTAGTCCCCTGGATTACTGCTCTCCCTCATCTTCTGTGCCCTAAATACTTTCTTCAAACAGTGTAGCAGGTTTCCCAAAACACAAGTCTAATTGTTTTGCTCTGTTACTGAGAAGGATCCCAATTGGCCTCGGGATTAAATGCCACTTCCTGAAAGTGTGCCGTATATTTCTGCTCATTTTTCTGTTCCTTGTGCACCCTCAGGTCTCACCTGTCAATATCACTGTTTTATTCCTGCCCAGGAATAATATACACTTTTGAGTATTCCCAGGCTTCTCTTGCTTACCAGCATCACACTTCCTAGAATAATGCCTTTGTATGGATTCCTGACTGGCTAGTCCCACCTCCTTAGAACAGCACAGCTTATGTTCACTTCATACTGGTGGCTTGTTTAGAGTGACCACACATCTCTCTTGTATGATCCCATGTAACTTATTTGTGTCACATGCTTATTGCTGAATTTGGATCTCAGAAGCCTCAAGCACTAAAAAAAGACTATAGTTCCACTCTAACTCATCATGTGTAATTCAGAACATGAAAATGATGCTGAAAATCATAAAGTAAGTATATAGAAATCTAACAGAGTGCTGATTTTCCCCCACGTGACTATGCGTTGCTTATGTTGAAATGTAAACTAAATAGTGGAAAAAAAAATTGTGTCCCTGTATAGCTGTGACTTCAATGAAAACTGGCCTTTATAGTCAGTAAGTCACTGCTGCATGTATTTACTGTGATGTTTCGAAATTGCCTGTCTTCCTCTATCTCTCACCTTGAGGGTATGGATTATGCCTTGATAACTACAAGACCCTCAGTGCGGGCCCTGGAATAGCTGTGCCATACACATTCGTTAATGGAAGGCAGGAATAAATGAGTCAACGAATGGCCACAGATTCTCATCCTTCTTGCCCTGCTGTTAATTACAAAAAGTGGCCTCTCACATTTCACAATTAAGCCTTACCCTTCCTAACTATATACTTCATTTATCAGAACTGAGCCATCAAGCCAAATGAGTGGATAGCTATTCCATGTCTGCTTTTTAAATAGCCTTGAGACAGAAGTCTCCTAAATGGCATTTATTTCAGCCGTTAATTCAAAGGGAGCTTCTAGTTCTCCGAAATTAACAAAAAGCCATCAGAAATGGAAATAGCAGATGACAAATATAGTACTTTTTCATTTTACTTTCCAAATGGATACTCTAAAAGCACTGTTTTTTACTTTACTATAAAAATTATTTATCTATTGATACATAACAAATTGCTCCAAATGTAGTAGCTTAAAAGTCTTATAACAGCAAACATTTTTTTTTAATCTCACATTTTTTTGTGAGTCAGGAATCAGGGCATTTAGAGTTGGTTCTGGCTCAGGTTCTCTCATGGAGTAACAAGTAACATGCTCGACAAGGTGGCAGTCATCTAAGACTGGGACTAGAGGATCCATGTGTGATCTCACTCACATGGCTGTTAACAGAAGGCTTTTGTTCCTCAAAATACGACTTCTGCTTATGACATGGTTTCCCTCAGATGAGTGATGTGAGAGGGAGAGGTGGGGAAGAGAGAGGGAGAGAAAGAGAGAGAGGGTCAGAGAGAGTTCAAGACAGAAGCCATAACTTTTGTAAGCTTAATTTGACAATGACATATCATCAGCCATATTCTACTAGACACACAGACCATATTCTAATGCAGTATGGAAGGGAATCAGGCAAGGGTGTGAAGACCAAGGCGTTAGGTGACTGGGGACCATTGTGAAAGCTGTGCAGGAAGCTTTAAGCAAGTGTATATCATGATATGACAGAATTGAAAGGTTCCTTCTGGTTGCTTTGTGGAAAATAAAATGGAGCACATTGAGAGTGGAAACATGTAGATCAGGTGCAAAACAATTGAAATAATTGAGGAAATAGATAAGAAATTGTTATTCAAACAAGGACTGTAGAAGTGATGGTATTGATAAATGGTCAAGCTCAATGTCTGTTTTGAAGGTATAACCCAGAGGATTTGCTGATGATTGGATGGAAAGTGTGAGAGAAATAGAGGAATTAAAGACAATGACAGAATTTGGCCTAAGAAACTGAATAGATGTTGGTAACATTTATCAAGAAGGGGGAAATTAGTAGAGTTCGAAGTAGGAGGAGGAACCAAGAATTCTAGTTGAAATATTGGGTTGTTGGAAAAGTCATGACGCATTTTTGCAACAAAAAACAAAGAAAAAATACGTCATGACTTTTCCGACAACACAATGTATTAAGTTTGAGATGCACAGTAGACATTCAATTAGAGAGGTTAGATAGACTGTTGAATTTATACGTTTGCTTTTTAGGGGATAGGTTAGGGCTGTAGCTATAAAAATGGGAGTCATAGGATTACATATTCACTCATTTTAGTAAAAATGGTTTTTAGAAAAATGAAGCAACTGAGATAATCTAGAATGTGAGTGTAAGGAGAGAAAAAGACAAAGGCCCAAAAACTGAACTCTTGGAAATACCTATATTTGGAGATAAGGAAGAAAAGAAGGGTAGGATTATGTAGAAGACAATCAGGGGACAGTAGCGCCCTAAATGCGGGATGACCAGGTAAGTCATTGTGACTGATGGGTGGTGGAAAATGACAATGGGAATTGATCTTTGCATCTGGCAATGTGAAGGTCATTGCTGACCTTGTAGAGTTTGAGATCCAAACTGGTATGAATTTCAGAGAGACAGGTAAGAAAAGAGGCAGGAAAAATGAGAGTAGGATCTCTGTTGAAAAGTTTGTAAAAATAATAAGAAAGCAAACTTATTGAGCAGTAGCTGAAGGAGGGTGTGTAGGCAAGGAAGAAAATTTCAAGGTTGGAGAACATTGTACCATATTTGATTCCTAATTATAACAAACCAGTTCACATGGGAACAGATGACAATAAAGTAGAGCAAAGTGTACCTGGAGGAGAAAAATCCAGCCATACATGAAAAGTGAGAGCATTTAGCAGTGTTATCCTTTTTTCCACAGCCAAATCCAACTGTTGCCTTAGCCCACTTCCTTTCTTGACAATGTTTCTTCTACGTGGAATGATTTGCTTCACCATATCTACCTGAAAACTGTCTATTCTTTAAGATCTAACTTAAAATTGATCTCTTCTGAAAAACGGGCTTGATGTTAGGCTGAATAATGACTCCTTGGATGTGTTTACATCTTAATCTCCAGAAACTGGACATGTTATCTTATATGTCAAAAGGGATTTTGCAGGAGTGATTGGGTAAGGATCCTCATTTGATCCTTAAGTTAAGAATATAGAGATGGGGAGATTATCTGGGGTGAGGGTGTAATGCAGTTGAGATGGTTCTGATAAGAGTGGTGTAGGAGGAATCCTGAAGAAGCTGTAATGATGGAGACAGAGGTTGGAGTCATTTGGTCTGAAGAAGGAGGAAGGGGTCACATACCAAAGGATGTAGTAGGCAGCCGCTAGAAGCTGGGAAAGACGAGGACACAAATTCATCCTTCAGAGCCTCTGGAAGGACTCAGCCCTGTCAATATCATTTTTTAAAATTTTTTCTAGATTTATTGAGACATAATTGACATATAATATTGTATAAGCTTACAGTACATAATGTGATGATTTGATACAGTTAAACATTTCAAAATGATTACCACAACAGGTGTAGTTAACACATCCATCACCTTGCATAATTACAATGTTTTTGTTGTTGTGTGTGGGTGGTGGTGAGAGACTTTCAGCCAATGAAACTGATTTTAGACTTTTGAGCACCATAACTGTCAGAGAGTAAACCTGTGCTGTTGTAAGACACCAAATTTGTGATATTTTTTTACAGCAGCAACAGGAAAACAATGAAGGCCTCCTCTCGAAAGGTCTCTCTTCATCTGTCTTTTCATCTTTCCCTCACCTCATGTGGAATTTATTTCACAACTGTACTGATATGCAACTTATATACTATAAAATTGAGTATTTAAGTGTACCGTTCAATGACTTGGTAAATTTACCAAGTTGTACGTTGATCACAGTAAACCAGTTTTAGACCATTCCTTCCCGTCTGCCCAGCATGATGCTCCCTGGTTGTTTACAGGTAATCCCTGTTCCCAGCCTCAGCCCCAGACAACCACTAATCTACCTGTCCCAATGGGTTTGCTTTTTCTGAACATTTCACATACATGGAACCATATAATATGTGGTCTTTTGTGCCTGGCTTCTTCCAATTACCACAATGTTTTTGAGCTTCATTCATGTTGTAGTACATATCAGTTCTCTTTGATCACTGAATATTATCCCATTGGGTAGATATTCCACATTTTGTTCATTTACTTAAGTGTTGATAGACATTTGGGTTGTCTCATGTAATACTTTAATATCCATTTCTATCTATAACATTTTATACCCACTTCTTCATAGCATGTGACATATTATAGTTGGGAACAGGAAAGATGTGTATCTGATTCACTTTTCTATACCCACAGCCTATACCAGTATCTGGCAGACGGTAGGTATTCAATGAGCATCAGTTGCAATTGTGTATTGTTTAGGTGACCCAAACTGCTCATTCTGCTGCAACATCAGTAATTATGGTCCATCCGACCTCTGTACAGAAAGAGTTTCCATTTTCAGCATTGCCTTTTTCTAGCCACTTTCCATTTTCTTATGCTGAGTTTACTACTGGCAGGTTGTTGAAATGACAGTGTGCTGAAAATCTCCTTTTACATTTCCTTAGGGCAAAGGGCACCATGCCTCACAGAACTGAGGTCTAGGTAAGGGCTTTGGGGGAAAGAGCAGTTATTTGAATGAAAAACATTACCTACCTTTGTCATGTCCTGCCAGACCAACTAAGTAAAGAATAATTAACAGTTAAAACATAAAAATGAATGGAAACCCCTTAGTCTCAAGAGCTCTAAGCATTTAAGAGGAGAAAAAAATCTTGATGTGGTAAAGTTGAATTCCTTTAGCTGTTTCTAACATTCAGCTTTGAATCCCGATAATCAGTGAAGAATATTGGCTTATGATTCCTAGGAGCTGTCAGTGAATGCCTCTTTTTAAAGATTTAGTTTCTCTTTCACAGCATTTTAGAAATCACTCATGCTGCTATGAAAATCGGATAATGGCCCACAATACACCCTGAAATGAAAAAGAATGCAAGAGGAAATAAAGCGAGAAAACCCACAACACACAGGCATTATCAATTCAGGCTCAATCAGGCTTTGCAGGTGGAATCAGTCTTAATTCAAAGGGCCGTCTCCTCAGAGATTGAGGCAAGTGATACTTTTCTTTGTGGCCTTCCAGAGCCTTTCATTCCACACAATCACAGCATACACCAAGTCTGAAAGCCAAGCTTTCAGAAATATGTAACAGGACATTGAAATGAGAAAGGGGAAAGAGGCAGAAAGACATTTTATTGAAAAGCATATTGTAGAGCTCAGCTTACAATGGGACACTTGCCTTTGATGGGTCTGCTTTTAAAATAGGAAATTGATTTTCAGTTAACCAACGGAGAGAAAAATGCCTAGCTCCACTCTGGCTCCTAATTCTTCAGGCAGTCCTTCCTTCCTGGCTTTCCTTGTAAAGGCATTTGAATACTTTGCAAACAGTAAGTGCGTGGGGTGTAGGCGTGCTGCGTCCTGGGTGGTTCAGTTTAAACTTATGTCCTGTACCTTCCGCTTTTCCCGGGACTGGAGAAAGAACACTTCCACAAAGGCAGGATGGAGCCAGGGGAAATTGTGTGTGCAGGCCAGGCAGCTCTTCGAGATGTGACAACCTGTAATAAGTGAATTACACTCTAGTATATAAAATGTGACACGTGTGAATTAATTACTGATACTAAGTTGATTTACATTAAATTGCTAGTGATTTGTCATTTTAAATTACCTATGAAAAAATTATTTTGGTTTATGATCCATTTCAAATGAGGAACTTTAAGGAGGCACGGTAGTGTTGTGGAGTGGAAATACCCAGGGGATGGTTGGTTTTTCACATTCAGCAATGCTATCATCACAGCGAAAATATCTTTCTTCTGAATTTCCTCAGTGCCTAGGCTGGTGCTTAAAGCATATTTGGCTCTCAAAAATATGTTTTGAGTGATTGAATACACAGCTTGTGTTAGTGGATATTTCATGAGCTTTTGTTTTCAAATCAGTAAAAATAAAATAAAATAAAACAACACTGGTTCTCTGTACTTAAACATGCCATCTAACCCCAGTAATAATAAAATATAGGAATAGGAGGTCGATCACCTCATTCAATGAGCTTCTAATGACATTCAAATAAATGGTCATCCTGTCTCTGCTTAACATCCCACAAGTTACAGGAGACTCATTATCTCATGAGGACGCCCACACCTTATTTACTGAGCTTTCATCCTTAAAAATGTCTCACATTATATTGAGCTCAAATATAGCTGTCTAACATATACAACCATTCTTAACCTCTGGGGTAACATATGGAATAAGATGTAAGATGCAACTCTTCCCACTATATTAGAAATTTACAAAGACCAAAAGCCAAAGACAAAATAGTTGGTACAAGGTACATTCATATCCTAACATAAGGTTACCTAGATTAGGACTTGCAATGGAGCTGGCCCCAAACTAGTTCCTTCTGCTTTGGCCCGTCATCCACAACCTGGAGATATCAACAAATGCTAAGAATGCATTGGCAGAGATTGAAGAGATGGCAGGGTAGGGATCATGTATCACAAGTTTTCAGAAAACTGTGGTAGCTATTTTCTTTTTGCCGTTTCAAGTCAAGTAAGGGAAGCCTTCAAAAGAATGAAATGCTTGACATCCATTCTCTGGAGCTTGAAGGACAGAGAACCTGGCACCTAATATTTGTATGAATGTTTAAAGGTAGGACAGGGACACCCTGTCTGGAAACAAAGCAGAGAAAAAGGTTTGCACTGAGAATAGCACTATCAGTCTGAGAAGTATTACAATGGTTTCCAGCCAGCCAGATGTGCCATCACAGAAATGAGTTTGATTTTGTCACTTGTGAGGGACTCCTCTGTAGAAGAACTAGGAGTTAGGGTGATTCTAAAAGAAGGGTAAATCTGTGGAAACCAAGAGCTGGAGAAATCAAAAAGGCCGGTTGGAAGTGACCACACCCTCATTATAGGATGCAAAATCATAACACACCATGCTTGTAAGACTTCAATACCTGATTCCAGTTCTTAGTCAGATAAACCTCTCCTTCCCGATAAAGGGAGACTTTGTTGGCTTAAACCAGTGGGATCCAAAGCATCATCTAGAGAATATAATGGAAGTAGGAACAAGGAATAGAGGTAAAACTGACCATATCCCCTTTTCCTGCTGCAGATTTCCAAGTCAAAATCAGGCCAGATCTGTGGAAGGGAACAAGTTTTATTTTGGATTATATTTAGAGGCTTCCTGTTGCCCCAAGCTGGATTTTATTATGAGGACAAAGAGGCTCTTCATGTGCTGCCTGACAGTCACTGGGAAAGCTATGGGCAGTGCCCAAGATTGCATCTGTAGTTAGGGAGAACAAATTGAAAGAGTGGATTTGATAAGGCAGTAGTGGAAAAGAATCAAGTTGTTTTCTGCTAATATGCTAGTAAATTCAGCTCATTCAAACATATGTTTACAAGTAGAATATAAAATTCCTCTTCTAGGTAGATAGTCTTTAAATATTTATTTGCACAAGTCTCTTTCACTATATCTGAAAACCTTATCTCTTTTGGTGGGGGAGGTGACTTGATGACACATGAGTTTAATTCATCATACATCAGGAAAATATGTGGGAGACTTTGAAATAAAATTTCTGAATCTTGTTTCAATTGAATGCTGGGTATTTTCTAGCAGACAGGGCAGGAATTACCTGATTCTACAGTTCTCTTTACCATTGACTGACTGGGTTATTTTACAACACTAGAGATGTAAGTTAAATAGTAGAAAAGTGCTAGTAATGCAAATGATTTCTTTTTATAGACATGCAAAGGAATCCTTCCTGGTCAACAATGTGTATCTTTCTGGGAGTCAAGTCCTTCCTTGAACAGGTTGTAACATCTTACCAAGGCTCCCACTAATTAGTGACTGATATGAAATCTTTGTCACACGTTCATTTTATATTTGTGTGAAAAGCATGACCATACTCTCTTTTTAAAAATTCCCTTTTAACAGAAGGCTGGAGGAGTTGGCAGAAGGCATAACTTGCTCAGAGGTCTGGCTTCTCTGGAAGATGCCCAAAGTCATGAAGTTAGCCAAGCTGGGAGCTGAGTGAGGGAACAAGGTTGCTAAGTCATGGCGAGCAGTCCTAGGCCCTACCAAAATGGGGGTACTCCAGGGCAGATGCACTGAACAGAAGGGTATATCCAGGGGGTGGACAGTATTAGAATCACAAGGAAAGGCAGCACAGAGCAAGCTTTTGTGGGATTCTGGTATAATTTATGAGGGAGAACCCTTTTGTTTGTGGCTGGTATTTATGTTCTCAGCATGATATGAAACTCAGGAAATCTGACTCCATTAAAAGGCAAGGGATTGGACAGAGAGACACAATTGTGGATGGCAAAGAATATGTCTTATATTTGTAGCCTCAATTTTTATCTTTTAGACATTTACATGTGATAAACATTTGATACCTATATTCTAGATTGTTCCCTTTGAGCCTTCTCTTGTGCAGAAAAAGACTGGAATATCGACTCTTCAATGCATCATTTCCCATTTGATCTGATAAACTACAGAGCAATCAACACACACTGGTAAAGTTTTATCTCCAAATCTCTTTCCCTAGAACTGCAAGGTCCTCAAATGTTTGCTTCTCAAGTCATTGCAGGCAAAACTTTTATTCTGTTTTGCCATTGCATCACGTGGATCATCATTTTTCCAGAACAAGTTTTCTCTCAGCTTCATCTCTCTTCTCTGCCAATGCCACATGTTTTAGTATTTGTCAGTAGTGTGTATTTATTCTGGTGCTGACTTGATATTCATCTGGAGAAGCTAGGTCATGTTGTCGTAGCAGACAGCTCCAAAATCTCAGTGGCTCAACATAAAACTGTTTCTATCTCATTTTACACCCATTTCACTATGAGCCCAAGGGGCTAGAACAACTGACCTCTATGAAAGGACTTATCAATGTGTGCTCCTTCAATCTTTTGGCTCTACCATCTCAACATGAGTCTTTCTCAAAATCACTGTGGCAAGGGATGAAAAGACTGGACAATTTGGCACTGGCAATTAAATGCTATGTCTCAAGAATGATTTAGGTAACTTCCTTTAATAACCCATTGCCTCAACTAGCCCCATGTTCCACTCAACTGGGCGTTACCAGGACCTGTGTCTTCAGACTAGGATTTCTTGGACTAGTGCTCAGGCCTCTAGGTAGGGAGTGCTGCTCATCTCTCGATGGTATGTCAGGAGCTCAGGAAAGGGTCCTACAAAGCACGTGGTCAGGTTTTGAGGAGGGAGGACTGGCTGGCTTTCTCTGGTATGATAGGAAGACACTCCAATGAGGCTGGTTATGACAGCACCAAAGAAAGCTGATGGTTTAGCCAAAATCCACTAATGGTGCATCACTGACAGAAACAGTAAGCAAACAAGGAAACAAACCAATAAATAGAAGGAGTCCCTGTTTTTTTCCCCTTCTCCTGTCTTCCATTTTCCCTCTGATAATTTCTACTGGAAGAACCTAAAAGTAAGCTGTCAGCACGGATGTCCGGTATAAATAGTTTACAGAATTATAATGTTAGTTTTACAAGGGAAAATCGAGAAAAGTGAATTTGGACATGAAATAAGGTTATAGGCAGGTGAACTAGCATAGTCTGCCCTTTCTGCTGCTCTGCAAATTTACACATCATCCTACACGTATTTGATTTTTCATGCAACAGAGTGATGACTTCCTCTGCCTGATAAGATTCAGCTATCGTTGGATAAATGGAGACACTCTCACTTTCTCTCTGAATAGGGTAGAAACAAAATCACAAAGTGAGGTCAATTTCTCTTTTAGTTTAGTTGTAAAGTTACTTGAATATTCTTTAACCTGAACATTAACTTATGATGATAACTATGTTCAACCAACTATTCTTATATAAGATTCTTATATAAGATAATAAGCAACAAAGCTAAAAAATGGAAAATTAGTATACTACATATGCTAATCAGTTTGAGGCATTCTCCACAACCTGTGTGCCATTACAATGAATATATGTGTGTAGTTGCTATACTCTTCATATATGTATCATTTCTGTGCCTAATAATGAGATAATGAGGCCATAGTATCTTTTTAAAATTTTTATTTATTTATTTATTTATTTTTACTGTTCATTCCATATTGCCTTTGTCCTTTGCCTCCATTTGTCTTAGATCTTTACCTGGTGGAATGGCTAAATCATTAGTCCTAGAGCATCTATGTCTTCTGTAGACTTGTTTTTATTGGGTTAGTTTTCTATTAACTTTTACTATGGAGATATGGGAATACTAAGAGGCACCCCAGAGAATCCCCTGGGCTCTAAACATAGATTCTCCTGACCACACAGTGTAGTACCAACCCAATTTCTCCTTGATAAACAGGGTCAATCTCCCAGCCAATGTAGTAATCCCTGTTGATGCAGTGGCATGAGAAACCCAAAATTGTAAGGTGGCGATCTCATCTTTCTACTTGAAGGAACTATTGTAACACCTGCTGACAGCATTTTGCCCTTAAGAACTAAGGAAGTCTAATCAATAGGATCCAAACTTTCCAGGAAATAAAAAAAAGAAAAATTTGCAAGGTGATTTTTGTTGTGTGTTCTTTCCACACTACCAAGCAATTCTTCAATCCTCAGTTGACACTGACTGGGTAACCTACAATTTAACTCAATGTTTTACGCTGTCCACCTGGAGAGTGTCAGATTCCATAGGTTAAGGGCTCAGTCCCCTCTTTTCCTCCCGACTTCAGACATCAATTGCAAGTCCAGGTTGTCATCTGTGCTTCTGATCACTGCTATAGATGGAAGGTTCCCTCAACCCTTCTCTGTAGGTTTAAGTTGATAAGCGTGGTTCACAGAACTGAGAGAAACATTTTATTTACTAGATTACTAATTTATCATATGAGAACATCAGGTTACTAGTTTACTATAAAAGAATATCATTCAGGAACAGCCAGATGGGAGAGACACAGAGGGTAAAGCATGTAGGAAGAGACATGGTCCTTCCCTACTCTCTCTAGGTGAGCAACTCACACAGCATCTCCTTGTACTCACCAGCACAGAAGCTCTCCAATCCTACCCTTTTGGTTTTTTATGGAGGCTTTACTGCAGAGGTATGACTGATTAAATCATTGGCCGTTGGCAATGGATTCAACCTCCAGACCCACTCCCATCCCTGGAGGTCAAAAGGTAGGACTGAAAGCTCCAACCCTCTAAATCCTGTGGTTGGTTTCCCTGGCAACCTACCTCCATTTTTAAGTGAGGTCCAAAAGTCACTTCATTTATATAATGTCAGGTGTGGTTGAAAGGGGTTGGTAATAAATATCAAGATATCTTTACCTTATCACTTAGGAAATTCAAAGGACTTTAGAAGCTGTGTGCCAGGAACATGGACAGAGATCAAATATATATTTCTTATTATAAGCCACAATATCACAATTATTATGTAAGAGTGAATGAAGCCAATTGGTTCCTCTAATTATATATTCTAACTATGAGAAAAATAGCACCGTTACATTGATAGCTTATTTGAAAAAGGCAACCCATCCCCTAAAATATCATGTTAACTTTCCAGTTTTTTTCTATCCCTACTAGCATTGTATCTGAGTCTTCACTAGGCCATTTCATCATTGTGTCAGGTCAGCTGCTTCTGGGTGATGAGATATGTGGTAATGCCAGTAAATTGTGTGGGCATGAGTCCACTGTCATGCTTCTGTGTAGATCTGAGTTCCTTTGTCAGAAGCAATGTTGTAGGGGATATCATGACAATAAGTAAAGCATTCTAAAAGTCTACAGGCTGGCAGAAGACCTGTGGGCAAGGAAGCCAAATGCATATCCAGAATTCATATTTATTCTAGTAAAGAAAGAAGCTGTTGCCACTTCCATGGTGAAAGAATCCAGCAGTTAGCCTATCCTTGGGCTGGCTTGTCCCACATGGGGAATGGTATCATCAAGGAGGCCTCTGTGTCCATCTCTGCTGTGGTTAGTACAGGCAGTCACTGGAGCCTGGAGCAAAATTAGTCTTGTTTCTGACCCAACTACATTCTTATTAGTCACCTACTGGTATATTATGTAGATGTTTTTCTCTGTCTTAATTCTATAAAAACAAAGTAATTGAAAATGTTATTTTTAATGGACATTGAGTCCATTTTTATGGCGTATTTTCTTTGTGAGTAAAGAATGACATCAGTTTGAGTAAGCTGTGAGCTTGAGCTCTGATCAAATCAGTTCTATCTTTAAATTGAATATAAAACAATCTCCTTTACAGTCTGGGCTTCTAGAAAAACTATAGCACTGGTAGTCTTAATTATTGGCTGCTGCATGCCTTTACCACTTACTATTTTATTCACTTACATTGAATTAGATTTGGACTTTTTATTCTTTTGCCCCTTTCATTAGAAACACTATGACTGAGGTTTAACTAAATCAGCTTCAGGCTGTACCAGGCAAAGTCGAATTGACTTTGCACAGCTTGGCTTCTTCAAGTCTTTGGATAATTAGCTATGAACAGCTAGTTCCTGGGGCTTGTGGTCCATCAGACTATTTTTAAATGTACTCATGTGTCAAACGAAAACACCATGAGGCATAGCCCGTGCATTGCCTTCCACCATTTTGAGTTTCCCCCGGCTTTTAAAATAAACTCCAAATCCATCTTCTACAGAAATACTTCCTAAAGAAACTTCCACTACATTTGGCATTTTGTGTGCCTTACATGGAACTAATTTAGGATATTTGTATATTTTTCCTGAGTATTTTTCTTGTTTATTCCTGTTGTTCTTATGTTTATGCTGCTTCTCCCACCACCTCTCTAATTCTGGATTCTTTATTTACCTATTTAGTTATTTAACATCATGTGAGCTCTAAGGACAAGGTTTTGACTATATAAAGGTGGTACTGAAGCAAAGACCGTCAGCTTCAAAGTCAGTCATATTTGCAATGCATATCTTCATTTTCTTTATATCAGATGACTAAATATTTGTCAAAATAAGTAAACCTTTAATGATGGACTATCATCCAAGTATATTAGCATTTTGCATATGGGAAGGTATAATTTTTAAAGAGAAGCCCTCTAGAAATTTATCACAGGAGATTTACAACTATCTATTCACATAATTGATGGGCTTCAGTGTTGTCAATTATGTTTGAACTTTATATTTATTTTCTTATTCATTGTCCTTTCCAGTTCTTTGCACAGACTTTTTTCCATAGTAGGCAGTCATCCAACATTTGTCAAATAGACAGTGACATACATTTTCCTGAAGTTCCACTTTTACATTGATAAGTTTCACGTTCTTCTCAACTGATCACCCAACCTCTCAAAGCAAGCAAGCAAACTAACAAAACCTGCTTTGAGTGCATTACTTCCCACATAAGAACTGTGGGAAGGAACAAGACATTATCAGGACATTTCCAAGAAAAGATTATATATGGAAATAAAGAATACATGCTATTCGGTGCTAATTTGATAACACAAAATTCAAGTTGAAAAAAAGTGTCTCTCCCAGATTTTGAATATGAATCTTTGAGGCATTTGCCAACAAAATATTGATATTCTTTTTTTTTCTGGAACCTATGTAACTTAAACAATTATCATATATATGTTTATATATATTCATATTTATTTATTTGTATTCTTTTGATGGGATGTTCTCACCTAGGCAGGCTCCCAGGAACCTTGCCTGCCTAACATAATATGGAATATAAATTCCATACCAGATGGTCTAGTAAAGGTGTCAAGAAGAAGGCTTTGACCAACTGTCACAGGTTTCCGTCTTACAGCATATGACGACTGCCATTGCATCTACTCTTGCAAGCTTATCCCTCTCCCATTGCCAAAAGTTATTTCAGGTGGACTCAGAAATTGGATAAAAGGCTTTCTGGTAACAGAGGCTATAAGTCTATATCATATATTTTCATATTGATTTTATTTAATTGAGCATTTTATCATACACTATTGTATTTTCTTTTGCTGTCTTATTGTATCAATAAAACTACAAGCTGATTGAATACACCAAACTTGTTTTATATATCTTCTGATGGCTGCTTCTCTCTCTACCTAAGAGCTCTTTAAGGGGTGATGTTATATTTTATTCATCTTTCTATCTCCAGAGCTTATCATGGGCCTGTTGTACATGTTAGGTGCTTAACACACACTCTTTGAATAAAAGGAAAACTAAACAAGTGGACAAATGGATGTCTAACATTAGTACTATTGTGGACTATCAGACTGTCATGATAATAAATGTATGGTAGTGGCAATTACAAAGGACCTAGCCTTCCAGAACTCTGCAATGACAAACGTGAATCTTGATCTCTACTACTATCTGCCTTGAATAAAGACAATGGATCATGGGCTGTGTTTCTGTAAATATGTGGTTATAACCTTGGCCTTGGTCTTCTGGGATTAGACAAAAGTAGAAAGGACCTAGGCTTTTGCCCTAAACAAAAGAAAGACTGTATATAAGATGAAAAGAGAAAGATGTGTTCGTGCATAAATTGAAATAGTGGAACAGGCAAGCAGCTCTCTCTCCTATTCATTGACACATTGACTTGGGCAGCTCAGTGTGAGTTACAGGGAGTAGTTGGGGGGCTATATAATAAGTATTGGCTGTCATAACATTGAGCTAGGGTCTCTGCTGCTATCATTTGGGATTTTTGTTCAAAATCACAGATTCCTTCAGCATGTAAGAGTTCCTGTTTTATAGGGGAATGGCTACCAATGAGTATCTTGGTCACACTAATAATAGTGACAGGGTTCACTGATTCTTTCTTCCATATTTTATGATGATTTGCTTGTTATTTTGAATGCCTAAAAAATTGTAATATTTTATTACTGTTGGCCAGGTAGCCATGTTAATGAGACTGAAATATTTACAGTGGTTTTGGCTGCTTTTTCTTATTATATGACATGCTCAGAGTCGCCCTGGAATTTGGAAAATCTGCAGCTTCCATTCTGACTTTGGTATGCTACATGTACGATTCAGTGGATGCATACAGAAAAATTTATGCCAGTGGGCAGTACTATAAACTCCTCTGACAACAATTTTAGTATGTACCACCTATTTTCAGTTTTTCCTCATTTGTTTTTCTTCTATTTATATCACTGTAATCTCCAACAAGCCATACTGGTCTCTCACAAAATTTATTGTTTCAATATAGGGGACGATTACATATAATTAGTTGGATGACAGTACTTGTTTGCTGGTGGAATTTGCTATGAATGCATTTGCTTCTTTGGGGAGTAGCCTTCTATTTCCTGTACCACTGCTCTGATGCTGTTTAGAGAGACCTATTTTTTTTTTCCTCCTTATTTATTGCTTCATTGGTCCGAGACAGGAAGAAAGCATACGAAAATCAGTATGCAACAGCCTGTGAATAACTATCACAGGAGGCAGACAAAGAGTTGCATACCAATTAGAAAACAAACACCCAAATAGGCACAAGGTAAGCATTCAACAACATATTTGTTTGTGGGTGAAGAAATCCAGGTGAATTTGTCAGTCTTTTGTGATATTTTATGGGCACCATCACTTTATGCCTTGAAAGATGTAATTCATGTAGTATCTTATTTTTCCACTGTGATGTGTTCCACATAATTTGATTTTCCAGATGGCTGAAGGTCACTACCTTGTTATGAAACCTTAAAATAATTAATGTTTTCTAAAAAAATAATGATTTTCTAAATTACATTGGTCTTTATCTTGCCTTCTTAAACAGAGTTTACTGAACATAACTGAACCTACTATGAAATTCTCAGAAACATGACCTTAAGCCAGGCAATGCCCATAGGAAAGACTCTGACCCATTGGAGCTTGAGAAATTAGAGTTAATGATCCAATATTTCTGGAGTTGGATCCACGTGTCAGGCTCTGTATACAAGGAAATCTCTTTAAAAAGTTGGGTATAGCATGCCTTAGAAATCTGATGGATAGCTGTGTCCCCAAACAGAGTACAGCCAGCACTGTGTTTTGGAGCACAGCTAGCCATCTTGCCATTCTGCAAGCATGCAACCTCATATATGTTGATCTCTCCCAAGTGCTTATCTTGGTCCCTTCCTGATTTACTACCATTCCAGATTTCTACCCCTTTGGATTTCTTTGCCCATAGCTCCTTTAGATTGTGGTCATATTAGTCCTTTACCTCCTGGGCTGACTTCTTGATTTAAACACAGTAATCTCACTTTGTCCTCTCTATGAATTGGGTCTCTAGTATACTTTAGATGAGATTATTCCAATTGCTCACAATTAGGATATAACGGCTCACCATCCATCCCGTTTTAACATTGGCAACATGATAGCTTTTAAAGCATCACAAGGGCTTTCTTTTTAATTGAACTGAGTGTACTATATATTTTCCTTTCCTCCTTAAGGTCATTGAGTACTATTGACCCTTCCCAATCTTAGAGTCATAGAATATCATATACAGAAGTGTAGGAAGAAAGTGTAGGGAGAAGCCATAGAAATTACATAATCTACTATTTGACTCAATTGTTATTGTTTGTCAGTAACTGACATTTGGCAAGTAGACAACATTTACTAAAACATGGAAAAACACTAGATTTGTTGAAAGCAATGGTTTTTAACAGATGAGGAAACTGAGGCATATTAAGAAAAGGAAACTCAAATGGAGCACAAAGAAGCAAAGAGGTTGGTCTAGAAATACAACTAGAAACTCAGGTTAGATCCTATGGTTCCTAATTCACATGAATACCATTTCCATATTCTGCCATTTTGAAAGATTTTGTCCCCAAACTTCCATAGCCCTCATTTCTACTTTTATACCTCTCCTCTGTCTCCTTTGTGACTCCTCTCCTGAGGCCTACTATTATTAGCCATGGCTGTTCCCCAAGGTTCCAAGTAGATAGTCAGTATATACTCATATACCTGAGAATCACTCACATGCAGAGAATTTATTACTTAAGCTTTGGTGTTAATAAATCCCAAATCTGATTTTCCATGTTCTCCATTTGTTGGTCTCCTTTTCTGTATTAACCACTAGCCCTTCTGTACTAAAATGTCCACATGACTTAAGCACAGATTGTTCGTGGGAGAACTCATTTCTCCATATATACTGATTTTACCAAAATTTGTCATTGGCATCTATGTTTCTAACGTTCCTACCTATATATAACATAAGTTTAAAAAATATATAATAATTATGGCAATACAGTTTTTATCTGAACTTTTTTCCATTGTGGCTGTATAAGTGAGTCTATAGGAAACAAAAACAATTAAAAACAATGCATAAGTTGATTAAGTTGATTAGTTCTGATTGACTCTTCTGGTGCTTAGATCTATTTCTATTGTGGCAGATTAGGGTTTTTTTTTGTTTTTTTTTTTAGTGAATTAATTTTCTACAGTGTGGAAAAAAGATAGACTAAATTTCACCCAGCATTCTCTTGGGGTTAAGTCAGTTTCTATAATGCCAGTGGGCTAGACATTCTTTCTAAAGGTATCAATAAATATCTTCTGCTAAGCAATTTCTCCATTTTTTTCCCACCAGAGACAAGAAACTCCAAACAAATTGACATGTATCAGATGACCCTCTCAGAATGCAGAGTAAAAGAAAGAGAGTAGGTTTAATCACAGTTTTGCCCTTTGCTTATAGTATAAGCTCAGAAATTTCTTTAATGTCTCTGTGACTTTCTTCTCTTATTTAGAAAATGTGGACAACACTAGTACCTGATTTATTGTAGGAATTAATTGAGGGGATACACATGAAATCCTTAGCACAGTCATTGTTTCTTCAATGAGAAATGGCAGATTTTTATTTCCTTTAATATTAAACTTTTCTAAGAAACATATAGCAGATAACATTTAACAAATAATAACATTGATTTTATTTGATGTCATAAAATATGACAGAATATGCAAAGCACTATGGGAAAGAAATGTTTTAAAAATGAATAGCCTGGGTCTATGAACACTTTGTTCAATGATTTATTAAAATGAAAGCAGCATCCTGGGGCTACAGGAACATGGGGAGCCATGGACATGTTCTATTTATTTTTGGCTTTTGTCAACTGTACATGAAAAAGGCCGTAGTGTACAGTCCCTTTCTGCTGACATTTCCACTAGGTAATTTACCTTTTGCTCCACTTTTTTTGGAAAATCCTCCAGTAAATTTGTGAGATAAATAATAGGTCTCTTTGCTTCAATGAACTTTTGCTTAAGTTCAGTGACCTGCTCTGACAAGATGCAGTCTCCTCTCCCTTGTAAAAAAAAATGTTATTACTAATACCCCTTTGATTAGCGATTGCTTCTCAAGGCTCAATTTCTTTTAGCTTTTGGATAATTCCACATTGGCTTCTCTGATTTTTCCCTTTCAGTGGATGACAGACATATCTGGAATGTTTTAGTAGCAGCCAGTATAGCATTGTGGATGAGCTTAAGGAGTCCAGAGTGGGATAGTCTACATTTTAATTGTCATTCCATCATGTGCTAGATTTATGATCCTGAATTCCCTTACCTAAGTCTCAGTGTCTCTACCTGAAAATGAGGAAAATAATTAGAGTACAGCTATCATATGCCTCGGAATGGGGGATTAAGCGAGATAATGTAAGTAAAAGAGTTGGCATAGTATTAATGTCTAGGAAATACTAAATGTTTGTTGTTTTAAAGGTTACTGATAATAAATGTTGCAATTTTGATCATTATTATAAATACTATAGAGCTCTGGTTTGGGGATTCTGCCAGAAATGAGGCTGGGAGGGAGCCTCAGTCATTTCCTTCTACAAAGCCTTTACTGTCTGAAATCGGAGGGAGAAAGAGCTAGAATTTTGGCTGGTGTGCATGTGTGGATATGGAGGGCACATTTAATTTTTTCATGTAAGTATAACATACACCCAAAGGGTCAAACTAGTCATGAGTCTACAGCTCAATGGATTGTCACAAAAGGCATCTTTGTAACCATCCCCCACATTGAGGACTAGAATGTTATCAGCACCTAAGAGGCCCTTCATGTCCCTACCTAATCATTGACCCCTCTATCTTCCTAAAGGTCATCGCTGTCCTAACTTCTAGCAGTGTATATTATATTTCCCTGATTTTTGAACTGTATATAAACTGGAATCATACCTAGTACACATTATATTGTTTCTCTATTTTCACTCACATTATAAATGAGATTCATCTATGCTGTTTTATGAGGCAGTAGCTTAATTTCACTGCTTTTTAGTATTCTTTTATTTATAGTATCATTTATTCAATCTAGTGATGATGAACAATTGGGCTTTTTCCAGGTTGTAGCTATTTCATCTAATGTCTTTTGAAAATTCTTATACCTGCTCTTTGGTAAACTTATGTGCTCATATTTCAGTTGACTGTATGACTAGGAATAAAATAGTGTATATTCAACCTCAGTGGATACTGCCAAACTTTTCCAAAGCGGTGATACCAATTTACCATTTCATTAGCGTTG
>NW_017731417.1:582922-585480 GCF_001890085.2 Hipposideros armiger | reverse complement strand
CATTTAAAGATATTTAAGTTTATGGATTGTGGAAATTTTCAAACATATGCATGCTTTTAAAACAGCATAATGAACCCGCAGGTAAACATTACCCAGCTTTAGCATTTGTGAACTTCTGGTCAGTCTTGTTCCATTTACACTCCATCTGTTCTTCACCACCAGTTTATCTGGAAAGGAGTTCCACCTATAAATATTTCCATATGCATCTCTAAGAGAAAAGGAACTTTTTTTCACCCTATACCTATAAGACCATATTATACCTGAAATATTATTTAATATCATCAAATATTTAGTCAATATTCAGATTTACCTGACTTTATCACATTTAAAATTTTAATATATTTGAATTAATAGCTAATAATATTGCTCTATTACAACTGGTCGATTTATGTCTGAGATACTTTTAAACAGGTTCCCGTACCATCAACTTTTTCCTTGCAATTTATTTATTGAAGAAATCATGTTATTTTTTCCTTTGGAGTGTTACAATGTCTATTTTAAAAAGTTGATTTAAACATCATTTTAGGCTTATAAGAAAGTTGCAAAAGTAAATTAAAAAATTCCTGTGCACTCTTCACCTAGATTGCACAAATATGAACATTTATCACAGTAGCTTTACTATTCTTTCATTTTTTGGTCTTGGTTTCTCTCTCCACTTAATATTTTTTTCTGAAACTTTTGCAAGTGAAGTGCAGACATGATTCTTTTTACCTCAAAATATGTCAGAGTTTATTTTCATACAACATAGAACAATGATCACATTCAGAAAATTATCATCGGTACAATGCTATTATCTAATTGACACAACTTATTCTAGTTTCACCAAATTCATCACTAATATTGTATCTGTACCAAAATCCAATCCAGGAGGATACACTGAATTTAGTTCTCATATCTCTGTAGTCTTTTCTAATCTGAAACACATCCTGAGATTTTCTTCACCTTTCATGACTTTAGTACTTTTGAAAAGAACTGATCCGTATCAAGAACAATGAAAAGTCTGAGGTTTACACCCTACTTGAAGGCAACTAAGTTAACTTGCCATGGTTTTATGGACCTGGACAGAAGACACTGGATTTCTGGGTCAGAGACAAAAGATTTTATTATAGCACAGGAGGCAGCATGGGCTCCATGTTTGTGTCAGTTCCTCAAGTCCCCAATCTTGTGGGGCAAGGCAGAGGAACACTGGTGAATACTGGTCAGCAGTGGGCTTGTGTAACAGCTGAGGAAACTCAAGTTCAGGGAGCCCAAACCTTTTTAAATGGATTATAAGCAAACCTACCCTTTGTACCAAGGGAGACACAACATTTATTATACTTGACAGTAAATATATCTTCCCCCTTAGTCTTGAGTGAGACATTGTCTCTATTTTTCAAGGCTCTTTTCTATACAATTGTCCTTGAAAAGATAGTCCACAACAAAAGACAGTTTGAGCTTTGTCTGAAAAATGTACAGAACTGCAAGAGACACATGGAAATTTTCTCCCCCAAATATCCACATCTCTTTTCTTGACTGTTTGCATCTAACAAACCTTTTCACGAGTGTACTACTCTGTCAGCCACTCTAATAATGTGACAACAGAGGTGGGCAACAAATCCATTCAATTTGTCTCATACAGTGTTTAATTGAGGCCACCATCAACAGGGTTCAAAGCAGCAGGGTGAGGCCAATTTGCAGTATTGACCTCAACCATGCCACCGGTGGTCAGGGACCTACCCAGGCAGCTGAACAAATCCCCCCAAAAAACATCAGTCTACCTTATAAAGTCAGGTGGCATTTTCCTTAAATTTTTATATTGGCTTATTCACTTGGTCCAAGGCATGAATCAAGGTACAATAGGGTGTATTAACAAGCACACAAACTATACCTTGACCTGCAAAGAGGAAGTCTTGGTCTAGTCTGTCTGTCATCTACAACAACCTTGGCCAGTGAGTTTAAACTGACCTGAATGACTTTCAGAGCTAAAGCGGTTTCAATGATGACTTCATATAAAATCAAGAACAGATTTTGTGCCATTTTTTCTAATTGGATGACTCCCATTGTAGGAAAAAATTGACCAAAGAAAGCTCATAGATAAAAACCCTATTTAAACTTAGATATAAAACATCTTTTAAAAATGAATTTTTTGACAGCTATTCCACCAGTCTTTGTACATGAACATAATTTTGCTTCTATCCAACATGAAAAGTACACATTTGTGTGAATGCACTCCTATTGATATCATTTTACTTATATATAATTAACCTGTGAACGTTGGGTTTCTCTTTTGATTTTTCAAAATATTCTCACACTGTGGGTTTGACAAGTAGGCTAGTTCTCACGATAATTTTGAGTAAATTAAAAACATGAGAAACGCCAAACATAATACTGCTTTTTAGCGTTCTCATTTTATAAGGTGAGAGCTTATTGCTGGTATTGCCCAGAGTCAGCTTGGAAACCCCAAAGATAGGCTGAGTGTAAAAGATATTGTATTACTGTGATTTCGGGGCCTGGATTTGAAAAAGAATATATCAGAAATGATTGCAGAAAAGACATGAGCATAAGTCTTTGGTGGATAA
>NW_017731417.1:580824-581820 GCF_001890085.2 Hipposideros armiger | reverse complement strand
TCTGTGTCTGCAAGAGTTTCTTATACGTTCTTCATACAAGCCCTCTTTTGATTTATGTATTGCATATTATATTTTACCACGCTGAGGCTTTCCTTTCTAACTGTCTTAATGGTACCTTTGATATATGGAAGTACTTAATTTTAACATAAACCAATTTATCCATTTTTCATTTATGTCAGTATTTTTGTGACATATTTAAAAAATACTTTTCACCCCAAAGTTATAAAGACATTCTGCTTTCTTCTAGAGATTTTATTGTTTTATTTTTTCACATTTAGATTTAAAACTCATTGGAATGTTTTTTGCACCTATTATGAGGGAGAGGTAAAATGCACTTTTTTTTTCCTATGTAGATTCCAATTAACCAATGCCATACATTGTTTATTGCAAACAGTCCTTTCATCACAGCTCTAAAGTGCTATTTTTTTGCATATATCAGTTGCTTGTATATGGGGGGACGATTGATACAGGTCTATCTTTTCCCCAATACCACACTGTTTTAATTAGTATTCTTTACAAGTTTTGCTATCCAATAAAATAAGTCCTCACACATTGTTCTTTTTAAAGATAGTCTTGGTTCTTTTTGTCCCTTTGCATTTTCTTTCTTTCTTTCTTTTTTTTAACAATTGGGATAACAATTGTTAGCAAAGTTACATAGGTTTAAGGTATACAATTCTGTAATACATCATCTATATATCACATTGTGTGTTTACCACCCAGAGTCAGTTCTCCTTCCATCACCATATATTTGATCCCCTTTACCCTCATCTACCACGCCCTCCCCCTTACCTTCTGATAACCACTAAACTATTGTCTGTGTCTATGAGTTCTCTTTCTTCATTTGTTCTACTTGTTATTTTGTTGCTTTCAGTTTTATATACCACATATCAGTGAAATAATATGGTTCTCTACTTTTTCTATCTTATTTTACTTAGCATTATAATCTTAAGATCCACATGGCCAAGCAATCCCTCTCTTGGGTATCTGTTGAAAAAA
>NW_017731417.1:535937-577939 GCF_001890085.2 Hipposideros armiger | reverse complement strand
CTTCCTTGTCTTATAAGTGCTGTTTACTATCTTATTTTCACCTACTGCCACAAAGAAACAATTTTACTTTGACACAATTATACTCTTTTACTCAATAATATATCTATTTTATTTTCACTCATATATTTTTTTTGCAGCTATTGTGAGGAGCACAGTTCTATCTAAACATAATAGCTACAACTTTCAGCCAAAGCAATTAACTTCTGTTTCCCTGCAGCACAGAAAAAGCTGGAGGCAGGTAAATGACCAACTCAGTTGTAGCTAAACTCTGATCAGAGTAACAGAAATCCAGGAAAGACTGACTCAAGAACACATGTTATATATTTCCACTCAGTCACACACATTTGTTTTACATTTTTTAAACTGGGAAATGTGAACACGTATCCCAGTGTGACCCAATTTGTCTATCCATCGTTTCCAATCTTACTTGTAGCCACTTCATGGTGTATAAAAAGAGGAGGCAAAGGTGTATATCTATTAAAACTATGCTAACATCCCAGAGTTTCTGTCAGAGATATGACAAATCATTACCAAGATAGGGCAAGGGGATTGAGTAAATCATTATGATCGATAGCATAATATGAATTAGCTCACTTTGGGCCGGCCGAGTGGCTCAGTTGGTTAAGAGCTCACCCACGAGTTTGAGCTCTGAGCAACAACGATTCAATTCCCGGCCCGACCTGAGCAGCTGCTGAGCTGCCAACAGGTGGCAGGATGGCTTAGCTTAAAAAAAAATTAACCCACTTTTATAAACCATCACTTATAATTTAAGTATTTGAAATATAATTGTTACTCTTATAATCTTTAAACACTAATTGAAAACAATGCAAGCTATTTGGAATGGTAAAATAACTTATAGTGCATTTAGTTTGTGCAAATTAATTTTTAATTAGAAAACAAACCCAAAGTTTGAAAAATGTTATTCATGTTTTTAATAAGATATGTGCTTTAAAAGCAATATTTGTTCAAAAATTTACCACAACTAGAACAGTTACCTAAAAAGTTCCTCCTGATGTTATATGCCAATTAAAAGAAAAACACTTGTAGTTTTTCTTACAATACCGAAATGTCTTCCTACCTGTTCCTCTCTCTTCTGCTAACCTGATATATCCACTGCATCCCATTGCTTCTTAACTTGGGCCAAAGCAATCAACACTGTAATTGCAGAAAGATGACATAACCAACAAATCAATTCAATGGTTAGCTCTTAAAGCTAATTGAAACCAATAAACTAATATATAAACTATTTACTAATATTCAAGAAACTTAATTACTCCCATAAAACAAACAAACAAACAACTCTATGACCGGTGGTTTCACAAGTGAATTCTACCAAATTCTAAGGAAGAGATCTCTAATGTCCTTTGCCCTTTAAAAACACCAAAAAACCCCCAAAAAACAAAAAAAAAACCACACAAAAAAAACTTTATTAGAGTAAAATGGGCATACAAGGAGCTGCATATATGAAGTCTGCAATCTGAGAAATTCTGATATGCATATATCATGCAAATGGGTCATATGTATGATACATATGCATGTATACACTATAAAACCATGACCGCAATCAAGATGACCATCACCGCAGGTGTCCTGTACCCTTTGGTAATCCAGCTTTCCTGCCCTTCTTTCTATCCCCAGGCAACCACTGATCTGCTGTCACTAGAGATTAATTAGCATCTCCTAAAGCTTTATATAAATGGAATAGTATAATGCATATTCTTTTTTGTTTGTTTGTTTGTTTTTACTCAGCCAAATTATTTTCAGATGTATACATGTTATTATGTGTATCAATAGTTCATTCCTTGGTGTTGCTGTGCAGTATTTAATTGAGTAGATCAACCATAATTTATTTGCTTTCATTTCTCTTGAGTAAATGTCCTAGAGGCCATTCAAAGCTTTCTTTCTTTCCCCATCAAGATATAGGCTAATCGTTTCCTCAACTCTTGCTCCTGTTTTTGTTTTATAATGAAGTTCTCACTTGAGCATCATTGACTTAATTGAAAGAATTTACAGGGTACAGTAGCTCAGTTCCTTTCAAACTTTTATGTACATAAGAATCACCTGGCTATCTTTTTAAACTATAGATTCTGTGTTAGTAACTCTGTGGTAGGGTCTGAGATGCTCTATTTTGAACAAGCTCCCAGGTGACACTGGTGATGCTGGTGCACAGACCAAGCTTGGAACAGCAAGGTTTGGGTTGATTTCCAAACCTGGGAGATCTCCAGAGTCATCTGCAAACCTGTTGGAATATATAAATTGGCAGCCATATACCCAGATCTGCTAAATCTGATTCTGCAGCAAAGCAGAGTTTGTGGGTTTGTACTTTTACAATGCTCTCCTATTTGGAGTCCACGGGGGTCCAGAATGATGCTACAAGAAACTAACAGCCATGTTTACTGACCAATCAGAAAGGGTACCAACTACGGCACTCAGACATGGTCCTCAGGGCCCATGTTTTAGTTTATAACAAGGCACTGCTATTTTAGTTTCTGAATATGGGGAAGTGGGGTGTTCCAGGTGGATCTTGGGAAGGGCAGGGGAGTCATTTTATCATTGGCCCTAGCACTCAGAGCAGGGGATCAGGGGAGCTGTTATTTACTAATTATTATTAATACATTTCAGTATTTTATTAACTGGTTTGACCAGCTTTATTCTTGCTGGTATATTGTCAATTGAAGGGTTAGAACATCTCAAAAAGACGCAAAGCATTGGTTCCCAAATTTTTGGTGCATCAGGCTGACCTATGGAGCTTGTTTAAAAAGAGAGACTTTCACAGGCTAACAGCCCCTAAGATTCCAGGTCATTTGGTGTGGACTAAGGTCCCAGGAATCTGCACGTTGAACAAACCTTAGATGATTTTGATGCATGTTATCCATGACTTAACACCTGAGGATCCCAAGCATGAGTAATGAAGCAGTGTCTTTGCAAAAAATGTAGTTAAATTAGTTAAGTAGTTGATAGATGTAAAATAATTAAAATCAGTTGAAAAATACTTTTTATGCACCTTCCTTATAAAATTCCTTAACAATATCCACCATTTAGTACTGTAACAAAATGTTTTCTTTTTTTATTATATTTTTCAATCACAGTTGACATTCAATGTTATTTTATATTAGTGTCAGCATAGTGGTTAGACAGTTATATAATTTATGAAGTGATCCCCCCTAATTAGTCTAGTACCCAACTGGCACTATATATAGTTATTACCATATTATTTACTATATTCCCTATGCTGTACTTTACATCCCTGTAAGTATTTTGTGACTACCATTTATTTATTTATTTATTTATAATTATTTTTAAATATGGAACGCTTCACGAATTTGAGTGTCAGCCTTGTGCTGGGGCCATGCTAATCTTTTCTGTATTGTTCCAATTTTAGTATATGTGCTGCTGAAGTGAGCACAGTGACTACCAATTTTTACTTCTTTATCCTTTTATCTTTTCTACTCATCCCCCTAACCCTCCTCCCATCTGACAATCATCAGTTTGTTCTCTGTATCTATGAGTCCATTCCTGTTTTGTTTGTTCATTTATTTTGTTTTTTAGATTCCATGTTGTCACAGGTAGTATGCTTTCATCCTTTTTTATGGCCAAGTAATATTCCATTGGATATACTTGTATATGTGCCACCTCTTTATGTAATCATCTATTGATGGGCACTTGGGTTGCTTCCATATCTTGGCTACTGCAAATAATGATGTAATGAACATAGGAGTTCATATGTCTTTTTGAATTAAAGTTTTGTATTTCTTTGGATAAATACCCAGAAGTGGAATTGCTGGGTCATAATAAGGTAGTTCTATTTTTCATTTTTTGGGACCTCCAAACCATTTCCCACAGTGGCTGCACCGATTTTCAACCCCACCAACAGTGCACGGGGGTTCCCTTTTCTCCACATTCTTACCAACATTTGTTTTTGTTCATTTATTGATGATGGTCATTGTGACAGGTGTGAGGTGATATCATATTGTGGTTTTAATTTGCATTTCTCTGATGATTAGAGACATTGAACATCTTTTAATATGTCTACTGGCTATATGTATGTCCTCTTCGGAGAAATGTTTAACAGTTATTTTCCATTATATATACCCAAGGAAATGGTCCTTTTCTCATTTTTGCCTCTCAGCTTCTGCCTTAACATGCAATGATCTCCTTAAGTATCACTTTTGCATTAGAGAGCAAGAAAGGCTGCTGAAAATCCTAGTGTTTGAAATGGGCTATAGATAAAAACTTTAATTTCCAGAGATGCATTTTTAAAAATGTGATCCTAACAGTGTCATGAGCCTTTCAGTAAATCATTGCTCTTTCTGAGACTCTTCCCCACCCTCCATCGATCACATTCTGGGGCTGTGTTGCATGCAGGAATGCTCTCCTATTTCCAAAGAATTTTGTGCACGTTCTTTCTACTGCTTTACCCCTCACTTACCATTTCTCAAAATTTGGCTGAGGAAATAACCACACCAACACAAAAGAGGGTACTTGGAAAAAACCCAGCAGATTCAAGCCAGTCTTACCACTCCCACTTGAATGAGAATCCCAGGAGCTGGAGCCTGTGAGTCTACACTTGAGCAAACATTATGGGTAAATCTCACACAGGGGTGTTTGAGGACCTTTGACTTAGCCCTGTGCAGTACAGCCTGTAGCACCTCCTACTCTACCAAATCTGTCTTGAAATCCTTATGGCCAGCTCTTGTCAAATACCATGGTATCTGTCTCATTCTTCCACCATCCTACCCACAAAACACTTTGTTTCTGACTACCGTGAGGAGAATCTGTATATTATAAAACTACAGTGGAAGGGGTCATTGGGAAAATAAGAACTCACCCTACCTCCCACCCCCAACTAATGCTTTATGAAGTAAGTGTAACATGAATGGTAGGTCTTCGTGATTGCCAAGAAAGGCTATTTACTATTTTCCTTAAATTTACCTTAACACTCATATCCTTTGGCACTGAACCAGTTCTCTGACCTCAGCCTCACTTTGCTGTTATATCTCACCACCTAATCACAGGCATTCTTTATGGTTCTGCCTCACCTTGGGAGCTCAGCAAAAGGAGGATACATTATTATTTTCCCAGAGGTTTCCTCCCATGGTTTTTGTCTTATCATTATTTTCTTCCTATGTCAAGGTTCTGAACTCAAGTTTGACACTAGGAATAAAATCTCTTCCTTCCTTTGAGGAAAATGTTCCCAACTCTTTCTCACCATCACTGGGACTGCCTTACTTGGTCTTGACCTTTAAAGTTTGGCTCCATGCATTACTTGTCACCAGTCTGCAGACTCTTATTTTTCTCACTAGTTATCTATGTCCTGCAGAAGATAGCTTAGACTCTATGGAATCCACATCCCTATCAATCTTTATTATTTTAAGCTTTTTTAATATGAAATTCCCTGAAAGATTATTTTGAAATTCTATTTGGGCCACATACCAATCTTGTGTTTTTTAGTTTTGCTTTTGTTCCTTTGCTTCACTTTCTAACTCCTCTGGCTTTCTGGTATCTCTCTTGCCCTGAGCACATTCTACAAAGGAATAAATGGTTTTATGATTAAAGTCGAAAGGGTCTCAGATCTCCCCAGAAATATTCTAAATATTCTGCATTTCATCTACTGCAAGATCTGATATTTTCTCAAATGCTCAGTTACTTATTTCAAAGTCTTTGTGATGTCTTGATGTATGCTCATGTGTTTCCCTCCTTCCCTGTTTCCCATTTGCATCCTCTGAAAACTGCGTTCACAGCCCGAATGAAGAAACACACTCCCTACCTAGAGAAGCGGTGGCAGCTTCTAGCAGGCTGACAAATTATTACTTCTGAGTGGCACCTGAACCTGGCAATGGTTTCAGAAGTAAATGTCAGGAATTTTTATAATTAAATGAAATGTCCACAAGTTGTTCTAAGGCATGTGATTATAACAATTGACTACTAAGTCTTTTAAAATTCTATAAAAGTATGGGGTAGCAGTTCTTACTTAAGGAAGAGGTTTCTGCCTGGAGGTCTGTGCATAAACTTAACTTTCCAGAAAAATCATTCCTAATCACATTCTTGACATACAGCAATAAAATAAAATAAAATAAAAAAATTACTGTGTCCTAGTCCATGAGTAGAAAGAAAAGTCTGGAAACTAATACATCAAAACTTCCACAAACAACAAAACACTTTGGTCTGCTTAGTGAACAAATTACCTGTGATATAATTTCCCTGCCCTTCTAACTAGAAAGCCAGAATCTAAATGTTTTCCAAGTAAACTGACAAGTTCTGAAATGGATTTTTCCATTGGTGGGTGGGAGTGGGGAGCAGAGAACAGTGACTTGCTTGCTTTTCTATTTACATGAAGGCTAGTTTTAATCATGTGGTATAGGACTTATAATATATTTTCTCTTTTTCTTATCTAAAACCTACCTCTCTACTCTTAAAGGGCAGCATTAGAAATCTTGGAAAAAATTTTAATTCCCAGATTGCATGGCCTTTGACTTTTATTTTGAAGGATGAAGAGATCTCAGCTAGGAAGTACCGGGAGACTTTCGGAAGATCCCTCAAGCAGAACAGTGTTTAATATATTACTCCTTTTTGCACACTAGGTATGCTTTAGTAGCATAAGAAAATATTACCTTTGAGAGGTCACCTGAGCTGACTGCTCATCCATAGAACTTTTCAATTGGACAGCAACATTTCAGGATGTCTGAAACCTGCTTTCACACTGTAAAGGGCGGGTTTTGAATATTTAGTACTAAGCTCAAAGGATGAAGCAAAGAATAAGGAGTATATAAGAAAAGAATAGTGGACAAATAGACAATCGGCTGCCCAGATCTGACCCACCATGCTCTGTCATCATCAGTGCTTAGGTCCTGTCAACACTATCTCCACGTCTCACACCTGTCTTCTCTTTTGTCCACAGCTATCACCTTCATTAAATTCTGTCTGTATTCTCCACTTACACTGCTTCTCAATTTATCATAATAAAGCCCTGCTCTTATCGTGTGCTTCCTGCCTCTGGAAGCTTTTCATGGCTTCCATTCACTTCCAATCTGAATCTAAACCACAGTTGATTCTCCTGGCTTTGTTCTTCTTATACTCTCTGTTCTCCAATAAGGCTAAATGGCTCCATGTGACTGGTAGACCCAAGCCATGGACTGCGTTTGGGCTTGATCAATTCTACAATGATTAATAGTGTCCCCTTAACTCTAAGAGTGACCTAAGTTGAAAAACAAATTATATGGTCACTGTCTGTGCCATCTATACAGAATATTGCAGTTCTCCATGAACTGTTTTTAGAAACAGTTTTTCTCATCTCAACATTCACAGAAATTTATCTATGCTTTGTCTCATGCAATTATCATGCAATTCTTTTGTATTCCTTTCTTGTTCTTTTTTTGTTCTTATCTTTTTTCCAATAGTTATGGGAAGAGAGAAAATATGGTAATGTTTATGGGCTGAATGCTTATGTCCCCCCCACCCCAATTCATATGTTAAAATATTACTCCTTAATATGATTGTATTTGAAGATAGGGCCTTTATGGAAGTAATTAAGGTTAAGTGAGGTCATAGGAGTAGGGTCCTGATCCTACAGGATTAGTGTCATTATAAGAAGAGACATGAGAGCATGTTCTCTCTCTCTCTCTTTCTCTCTGTCTCTCTCTCTCTTTGCCATTTGAGGACATAGCAAGAAGGAGGCCATCTTTAAGCTAAGAAGAGGACTCTCACCAGAACCTGACCATGCTCAAACCCTAATCTTGGATTTGGAGCCTCCAGCACTGAGAAAATAAAGAAATGATGCTTAAGCCCCCCAGACTATGGTATTCTGTTATGGCAGCCTGAGTTGATCGTCTATAAGAATTTATTTTTCATAAATATGTTTACATACTTAAAATATCAAGGTCAATAGCTTGCCCATAGTAGGTTAGTACACACACACATGCACACAAGTGTACACATACTTATGTTGTTCAAATTACAAGATTTTTTAGTTTTAGTAAAACTATTGTATTTTAATAATATACCTGGATCAATTGGATTTAACCATTTTGTCTGCTGTCCTGATAAAGAGATGTCCTCCTTTCAAGGAAGTAATAGCTGAAATTTATATCCTTATATAGAAGTGTGACCTGAGAGATTGAATAGACTATAGTTTCTTAAGATATAAATGTTAATAATATGTATTTGTGAGAATAGATTATATGTATAAAAGAGAAATATGCAATTTCCCCCCAATATTTACCACTTTTTATGATAAAGTTGTGAGCCTCTGAGGAAAGAGACAACTAAAACCCTAGGTCCTGCCCCATCTCTGCATTAAAGATCCAATAATTTCTCTTTGTTGTAGATATATTTCAAGACAATAATGAGAAGTTCAAGTTGGAGTTACAGCTTTTGCTGTCCCTGAATGGTTTTTGCTTTGCCTGCTGCTGAAGTGTTACAGACAATCAAGGTCTTACTAGCTTAGTGACCACCATAGAGCTAAAAGCCATCTTAGATACCAAACTCTTTGGGCCCTTCTTGGAGATATTAACACCTTGTTAAAAATACTTAGATACTTAGATATCCCAATAACAAACATTTAATTTCCTAGACTCCTTATCACATTCTGTTTTTACGGATTTTGTTTCCACAGTAAGAAGGTCTAGGAAATCAAATACTGGTTTTATGTTTGTTTATGTTTATACTCCAGCTTTTGAACTTGCAGGGCAATGTAATGACTGTTAATAGACAATAAAAAATACAATTTCACTAATACTTTAATATAGGCTATCCATGAATTACTAATTAGCAATAGATTAATACAACATGAACATACTGTTAAAAGTAAGGGTTGCAATTATTAAATGTTCTTTGATGATTTTAAAAGTCACTTGTGTGGCAAGGTATTGTCTTCAGGTCATTGTTTTGAGCAAATTTCTTCCAGTGCTATAGACATGCAGCTATATTTTCCTCTTAATATGGAGTTTTTCCTAATTTGGCCTATGGAACTTTATAGACATTAATCAGGATTATGCTAAAATGGCAGTGCTTTCAAATGTCTTTCTCTCACTAATGCCTAATATGTTATCTAATTGATGAGGAGAGGAAAGCAAGTTTCAGTAGAATAAGGACATTTTTCCCCAAGTAATTCTATCTAAATCTGGCATAATATAAACTATACATCTTTAGGATTACTGTAAAAGGCTATAGTAACCTTTTCTTTAAAATGTTCTTGCATTTTCATGTGGTTTCACACTGCCAGTTCCTTTGGACCTGATTCAAAATGTCAAAACTCTCCTGTGTTTCCATTCTTGACTTAAGATAAATTGTTTCTTAGAGAAACTTTTCTTATAGGTTCTAAAATTTTGTGTCTAAGCTCCTGAAAAGAACAGACTGTGATTTTTTTAAGTGTAATGTAAAGACCATCAGATTATTGACACAAATTCTTTTCTTAATGAGTTAGAATGCCAAGGCTGTGGTTAGGATGAGGTTATGTTAAATTGTTTAAATTGTAACATATTATGTTTGCCCCAGGAATAATTATGCTAGTTATTAAAATTGTATTATTATATAAGAAAACACTTCAGGAGTTTTTCGGCACACTGTTATTTTGGGTAAAATGTTACAATCCATCCCTCGAGAATTCTTAAAAATAATCATATGTATATGAACAAAGAAAAGGTGAGTGATATTTTAGATTATCCTGCCCAGGGAAACAAATGAAGCCATTCTAGAGAAATGGACTAGGTATTCACAAGTGGGCAGCGTGGATGTGGCTCCAGCCAATAGAAACAGAACCAAGAAGAAAAACAAATTTCTTGGATTTAAGAACATTTATCACAGAGCCTCGGAAGTGACAAGACCAGACATATCAAAGGTTGCTATATGGGTCTTTCCCGACATAGGAAAACTGAAACATTGTATCAGACTGCAAAGACTATCCCCATCCTTATTATTAGTATCATTATTATTTATGGTAGAAAATCAATTTATTGCATCCAAGATTAAAAGAATAAGAATGCTAGTGTTTCTCTGGATCAATGATAATATGATATCAAGATAGATTATCTTAAAAATGTCTTAAAGGCAATATATAAAACATTGATTACATTATATTTTCAGTTTTTGACAAGTAATTTGTCTCCACAATAAAATTTACATTTGGTGAATATTTCATCAAGATATTTAGACCAATTTATTTCTCAGCCTCAATAGCAAGGGATAAGCTACTCTAATGTGAGCAATTTAATTTAATCTGTTTAATCAAACCATGTTTAACATTGAAATGATAGTCCCTGAGATTCTTTTCTCTCAATTCTATAGAGTGCATTTTATTTTTCTAGGTTGTGGTGAATCTGAAATAATGTTCTCCAGGCTGTCTTTTTTTTTTAAATACATATCTGTTCTCATAGGCTAATTAAGGAAATGTACTTGCAGCAAATCAAGCACCTTAGATTACAAATTGCTGAGAAACTTCCAGGAGAAAATGATGGAGTGAGTTAAAGTGCCAGAGACACTTGTAAGTTTCCTATTGATATATCCATTAAATAATGTAAAAAAGAAAACAAAACAAAAAAACCCTCAGTATTCACAATTAATGAAAATAACTCAATGTATCATAAACTGTTAGAATTTACTTCAAAATTCTAAAGCAATATCCCAGGATTAAGAGACAAGACTTACAAGAAATATGAACACTACCTGAAAGAAGACCATTTGGTCAGGATTCAATTAAACAAACAAACAAGAATACCCCAAATGACTTTTCCTGAAGTTGACATTGGGAGGACACCATAGTCAGTCTTTAAGTCCAATTTGAAATGCACTTTCAATATCTCTACCTTTTAGGACAAAAACATGTGGTCAAGTGTTGTAGTGACATATTCTGAGGCATTCTATTATTGATGTTTTTACTAACCCAGAGCTTTTGTCACAAATCCAGTAGATCTTTTTCCTTTCACCACAAATGAATAAAACACATTTTTCTACATTTTACATGTTTAGTTTGCAGTGGAGAGCTAAAAATTGCTGATGTCAAAGCTGTCCTAGCTCCAGAGCTACTGAAGAGGGCCGAAGCTACCTCTAAGGAAATTTGGCTTTGGCCGAGGCCTTTGGGTTCTTGAAATATATAGATGAAAGAGAGTTAAAGATTTCTATAAACTTCAGTCAGTCTATCCAAAATTAAGTTGAGCAGTGATTGATAACAAATGATGTTTATCAGGAAGAAACTCTGTTCTGATATCCCAAAGAGTTTCCACTTTGAAGTAAATGGTTTTCATTCAAACCAATCCTTGCTACTTACAAGCTGTATGAGACTTGGACAAATGCTTCAGTCTCATTGAGCTCAGGTTTAATATTGTTAAAGCTGCATATCTCTTAGCATTATGGCCAAGAACAAAGTAAATGTATTTATAAAGCCCCTAATATGGTGCCTGGCACCCAGTAGGTGCTCAATCAATGTTCCTCTTAACATCTGTATGGACATTTTCATATATTTAGTCAGGTGTTCGTTTAAATCGTCCCATAAATTTGTTATGCACATATTCAAAATTAGCAGTGTTTAGACTGGTTTCACAATGTCTGACAGCAGATATAAATCTTCAAGCCTCATTCACCCTGTGGGCTTTGGAGGAGGGATGAACAATGTAACTTTCTTTGTAATAAATAGATTTCTTCTTCATCTTAAACTCTTACTCCATTCAGAATGAAAACAACCACCCCAGTGTTTTCTTTTTATTCAGGAAAAAACAAACAAACAAAAAAACTCAAGCAATACAGGCTACTTCTCCTCCGTCATTGTCATTTCCCATTAGAAAAGCATTTAATTGCAGGTTGGGAGAAACACATAGCATCTTTGTCCTCAGGGGTTGCATGTGAACACTGGTTTGAACTGCTTTATGACACTCTCTGCAGAAATACTGGCTTTGTCATTTGGTCCCTGGTTACGTGGCCTTTCCTCTATCCACTATGAAAGACCACTTTGACTCTGTTGGCTCTTAGCGTCCTGTCTGCAACACTTTGATGACATGAGATGACATGGGTGACAATTTATGTCCCCTCAACATGGATGAGGACTTGACTTGGGATCTCCATGCTGCCATCTACATTCCACACATCAATGTCATGTGAGCTGGAGAATTCTGGGAAGCTTTCCAGTTTCCGAGGCAGTCAGGCAGGAAGCGGGCATACTCTCTTTCATTTGTAATCCCCAAACCTCTCTGGGGTTCCATGCCTCCTCCTAGGGAAGGGAATTGGCTGCAACTTCACCAACATCTAATACTCTGGATTCCCCTCTTGATCTCCTTTCTCTTTCTTTACCTTAAAGGATCTTTTTCTAGCCTTGGTGGTGGTGGTAGAATTGGATCATGTTTTCTTTAAATGGTACTTACACTTGAATGTGGCCTAACCAAACAAAAGAATTTGATCCTGATAATGGTTCTGCTTAGGTAAGATTTCCTTGGAGTAAACCAAGGGCTTGTGTCTCTTGGACCACAATGGAGCAGGAATTCTGACAGGGTAAAAAAGAATTGTGCCTGGAAGTCTCATATGCGTAGACTAATACTTCAAAATGTTAGCTTTTTCCATTTTCCTGATTAGAAAAAGAAATGAAACATATCTTGAATTAAGACAGTTTTATTTCATCCATTAGTGGTTTGAAAAAGACCAGCCAATGGACTCATTTCACACAAAGCCAGATATTATTCTTCTATTTTTCTCTAATGGATAGATAAACAAATTGGGAAATAGATACTGTAACTAGAATCAATCAACTCCTAAAGGATTAATTTGGCAAACCAAAAGGTATAAACATGATAAACATCATGTTGCCATCCATGCAATAACGTAAGGCCTGAATAGCATGCATTCAGATTAAAAATTACTTGCATGGAGTGATTATGACTTTTGGATGTGTGACTAGTCAACTATTCATACATGGGGAATGATAGCAGATCTCAGTTCATAAAAAACATCTTTTATATTCACATGAGGGTGTAATAGTAGTCATTTTACTAAAAGCTAACATAATTTACACTTTCTTTGTGTTGGACACGGTTCTAAGTGCTTAATATGTATTAATTCTATTAAGTTTTACAGCTCATTATTATTCCCATTTTGGTTGCCAGATTTAGCAAGTAAAAATAAAGGATGCCCAGTTAAATTTGAATTTTAGATAAACAAGGAATACATTTTATAAAAAGTATGTCCCAAATATCAAAAACAAATTATTCATTGTTTATCCAAAATTCAAATTTAATTGGGCATCCTTGATGTTATATGGCATCCACCCTCATTTCACAGGTGAGAAATCTGGGACACAAGTGAAATACATGCACCACTCTATGCATGTCTCAAGACTGGATTATTCCAGATATACTTGTCAAATAAGAGTCTTGGTTAATCCCTACTGAACTATGTTCATTCTTTTGTTTTCAAAAAAAGTTATTCATCTCAATTCATATTTCCTCAGAATCTCTTAATACCAATTGCTCAGCCTTCAGCACACTGAGAAGAATGCTCCCATCTCTAGATTTGTCTGCCATGTCATCCATACTTGGTCAACTTGCCATGTTCAAGCGTCTTTCTCACTTCATAAATTCACTCAAATGTCCCTTATTTGGAGTATTTCTCTAAAGTACTAATCAGAACATTTCAACAAAGGACAGGCAGAGCTCTAATATACTCACTCAAATGTTGATTATCAACCAACCTATTTCAGAATGTGGGGAGATATTGCTCTGAGGATAAAATCAATGCTAGAACAATATCTTAAAACCAACTTTGTCATCCACTAAAGCCTTTAGCTCTTCCAACCAATTTTCAGGCACCTGGTTTTCTAGTTTCCCTTGTCACTGCAGCAGCTTTTTGGAAACAGAACTCTGACTGTGTTTTCTATGACCCCCCACTTAGAATAAGTCATGAGTAAGCTCACGCTTTTGAAAAAGTGGGATTTGGGTACAAATTTCAGGTTCTTCCTACATGTTACTTTCTGTACATGGTTTAACGATTTCACTTCAAGAACTCTGTACGTGACATACTTTATATAAAAATTTGTGAGTACTCGGGGGTTATAACCAGAGACCTGCTGGAATCAGACACATTTACAACAGACAAATAATTGGCCTCCCTCTGCAAATGTTTTACCAAATTTTTATGGTATATTTTAGATGAAGGTATTTCCTGCATATATATTATTAACAATCCTGGTGCTTGTAATAATCTTTCCCAATAATAGTTTATTACTATATCAATATACAGTGGGTGTTTATAATGTACCTGTTACTTCACTAAGTAATTTCTATACATATTAGTGAAAGCTCACAGTAATCTTTTTGGATTGATTGCAGTTATTCAATTTTATATATAAAGAAACTGAGTCTCAGCCAAAATCATACAGCTAGTAAGGGAGGGAGTGGGAATTCTAACTGAGCCAGGGATCTTAGCCATGATCTGATACTGTGTTCCTTACCAACACAAAAGATACCTCCCATTTGTGGATTGCATAAATCAGCATATGGGATTGCCTCACCAACTTTTCTCTGGAGGCTGTGGGTAAGGAGCTAGGGGCAGGTCGCTGTCCATCACATGCTTCTCTGGGCTGGGGCTACTTCATGCAGCACACCTGCCACTGAGGGCCAGTTTCCTGAAATTAGCCTTTTGGAGATGTGCTATGCTGGTAGAATCTATGTGAAAACCCATCAAGTATGGCACAGATCACCTGATGATTGTGTCTTGAATGGAGGGGAATAAGTCCATCACTCCCAACACTGTTTTGGGACTCCAAGGCCAGGGAGCTAACATTAACTTAGATGGTCCAAACTAACTCAGTCTTCTACTACCTAATATATGTTTCTGCTTTGTTTTAAATAAAAAAGTTATTATATATTGAGCACCTAGTTTGCTTAGTGCCCTGAAATGTGGATAATAACATTATAATTTTACAGATGGGGAAACCATATACAGATGGGTTTACAGCTTGCCCAAGCCTGCACCTCTGATAAGGGCAAAATCCAAGACTGCAAGTATTCCAGTGCTATGCTATCCTTCTAACTTAATGTCTATAAGCTTTTATTCTCATATCACCATCTTCTTGTTCCTTTTAATAGGCCATTTACTTAAAGCATAGCCTATCATATATACCTGTCTCTAGCAAGGGTGGAATTCAGTTTACTTTTTTTTTTTTAATTGGGGGAGAGGAACAGTGTTGGGGAATTGGGGAGGGGGATCAACCAAGTTGTTGTTCTTCAATCTTAGTTGAGATGGCGCCAGTCACCATCTGGCTGCCTGTCGGCTGCTCATGGCCTCTAAGCTCAAGATGTTGTGTTACATTTTTAGTTGCGGGTGGGTGTAGCCACCATCCTATGTGGGAGAGGAACCAGCAGCCTTGTTGTTAAGAGCACACGCTCTATCCACTGAGCCATCCGGGTGGCAGTTCAGATCAAGGTGCTGAGTTCAGTCTTAGTTGCGGGTGGGCGTAGCTCGCCGTCGAACAGGCAGTCTTGTTGTTAGGAGCACATGTTCTCACCAGCTGAGACATCCTGCCACCCGTTGACAGCTCAGCAGCAGCTCAGCTTGGGCACAGCAACAGTGGCCCATGTGAGAATCGAACCGGTGGCTCTGTTGCTCAGAGCTTGCGATCTTAAGCTAACTCTTAACCAACTGAGCAACTTGGTTTACTTTTGATACTATGAAATCTTCCCAAGTGGATCCATTTCTAGCATATCTAGAAGGGCTTTGTCATCACTTAGTTTAAGTTTTAACTATATATATATATATATATATATATATATATATATAGAGAGAGAGAGAGAGAGAGAGAGAGAGAGAGAGAGAGAGAGAGAGAGAGAGAGAGAGAACTTTTGTAAAAAGTTCTTGAATGAAAATAGCATCATATTGAAACAGTGGAATATTGAATGAACTTTCAGTAGATGATAATCCTTCAAGATTTACAGTGGCCAGGGGCTCTTAGAGGTATCTTAAGTGTCTAGATGTCAGTTGACTCTAAAATCCTATAAATTGCTGTTTCTTTGAAGCTCCCTTAAAATAAAGTTTTCTTTGTAATGTTAGCATTACAACAACTTAAATTTCTGTAGCTGTTGCCAAAGTATCATACAAAGTATTTTATGAACCCTGATGTGTGTGTTTTAACATTAATGATTTTTCTGAAAGCTTTTTATCCACTTTGGACATGTTTTTACAAGATGAGCAATAAAGTGTTTTATTTGTAAATAAAGGATTCTTTTGAAAGCCAGATTGAAAACATATTTAAATGCACAAAATCCTCACTTCCTCCTTTCTTTCAACATTCATTAAAATCTACTTAAATAATGAATACTATGTTCAATGTACATCATTTTGGAGAATAGCCAATGAACATTAGCGTTTGAAACTCAGTGAGTGGGTACAGATAGCAGGCAGCAGTGCGGCTGGTGCTTTTTGCCCTCATTAGTGAAATTCTGATTATTTTGATAACATTAATAAAATGGACAATTTGTATTTAAGAATTTATTTGAGTTTAAACTCCTGACTATGTAATTGTGTATGATTTCTCCCCTGCATTAAAAAGAAACAGAATATCTATTTATGGTTTATGTTAATTGTATCTGGAAGGGAGTTAACAACACTTGTAATTTAAATAAAACTAATTTAAAAAGCTGCCAGAATCTGGTTGAGCTCATCCCCTGAAAATCCTCTAAAGTCATGTTCAATGCCTCTTCCCTTACCAGAGTGTGAATAGATTCATTATTTATTACAAAAGCAATTTAAATTATGGCATGTAAAATAGCTATCAGTCCAATCAATGCGAATAGGATACCCTAAATCTAAAACCTGCAAGCTACTGACTAGAGTTGTTTTGGGAAGAGGACCAGGCCCAGGAGATTGCAATTTCTCCTGTAAATAAGAAGTAATCTTCCAAGTGAGATAGCTGTACCTGCATTGCTCACCTTAGAGCATTCGACAGGATCCCTGAATACTCATTATTTGAGGATCAGTAACAGCCATGAAATGATTTGGTAAGAGACGAATAACCCTGTGTAAAATATGTGGAAGTATAGAAATAACAAAGTAAAATCCTCCAAAAACCTATTCTGTGAAACCAGTGATAATGTTGACAGGTGAAATTGCCCAAATCAACTTGTTTTTTTCTTTCTTTTTTAAAATCACTTATGTATTTTGTTTTCCAGTAACAGTTGATGTTCAATATTATTTTATATCAGTTTCAGGTGTATAGCATGGTGGTTAGACTTTTATATAATTTATGCAGTGATCCCCCTGAGTAGTCTAATACCCACCTGGCACTATACATAGTTGTTACATTATTGATTATATTTTCTATGCTGTACTGTACATCCCTGTGACTACTGTGACACTACCAATTTGTACTTCTTAGTCCCTTCACAGTTTTCACATAGTTCCCCAACCCTCCTCCCCAAAATCAACTTTTTCATAACTCTGGGAATTAACAAAAGGCCTATAAAAATCCAAGGAGCATTTATTCAAGAAAAACGGATCGATCTCAATAAGAACAGAGAGTTTGGCGTTATTTTTAACATATCCCCATTCCATTCTCTCTAGTGAAGCAGTCTTGAAAGTAAAAAGCTCCTAGTCATAGTAACCTTCTAAACCATCAGTCTAGCAGTCGCTGGAGAAGCAGGCAGAAACTGCCATTCTCTGTCATAGTTAGCAGCTCCACAGAAACACCCACTTGAGGGCTCATCTTTATGTGACTTGACTCAGAGCTCATTTACTATAAATAGCTTTAACCCTGAGCGTGTATTTGTAGAAGCTCATCAGTGGCAATTGTTTAAATTTGAAGCTGCCGGAGACAATGATAATAATTGGGGCAAATAAGAAGCTGACCAGAAAAACATGAAAGAACTGGGGAAAGCGATGTCTACAGGGAGATTCCAACACATATCTGGGAATCTAGAAAGCTTCACTTGTGTGCAAGGGTGTGTGCATTTCCAGCAAAGATCTAAGAAGGCCCTAATCTCACATTACTGGCTGACCTCGGGGCTCTGTACATGCTGGAACAAACAGCAAAGGTAAAGTTGTCAAGTGCCTGCCTGATCGTCGAAGGCATGCCCAAACATGCACATAAAGGCCCTCAGCAGACTGGGAGATGTACAGGTTCAAAGCATTTAAGGAAATCTCTGACCAATAATTAGCTGACCACTAGCTAACTGAGTGGAGACTTTAGTAACCACATATGACAAAGACTACAGACTGTGCAGAATTAGTTCAGGAAAGTCATTAAACAAATACCACCACCACCACCACCACCACTAATAAACAGCAACACAAACAAACCCCCGAGGATGATCTGATTTTTACACTTGCCACATTATAGTAATTAAAATACTCTTTTTTTTTTTTTTAGCTGAGCCATCCTGCCACCTGTTGGCAGCTCAGCGGCAACCCAGCTGGGGCCGGACTCAAACCGCTGTTGCTCAGAGCTCAAACCTTTGAGTGAGCTCTTAACCAACTGAGTCACTCAGCCGGCCCTAAAATACCCAATTTTTAACAACAAAAAATAGAAACATTAAAATACAAAACAAAAAATAAGACCCATCCACAGGAAAAAAAAGCAGTCAATAGAAACGATCCCTGAGGAAGTCCACATTGAACTTAACTAGACAGATTTTAAATCCATTCTTTTAAATGTGTTCTGAGAACTAAAGGAAACAATATCTAAAGATGAAAAGAAAGCATTAAAAAAAAGTCTTGCCAAATATAGACTATTGGTAAAGAGATAGAGATTATAGAAAAGAATAACAAAATAGAAATTCTGGAATTGAAAATTATAATAACAAATTCCAAATTTGATTTAAAATATTAATATAGATATCCAAGAAGCCCAACAAACTGCAAGTGGGATAAACTCAAAAAAGTGCACATCTAAGATTCATATGCAAAAGATAAAATTTTACCCTTATCTTACATCATATACAAAAATTAATTCAAAATGCATGTATATTAAAGGCCTTAACATAAGACTTGAAATTTATCAAAGTTCAAGAAGAAAACATAGGGAAAGTGTTTCATGACATCGGGCTTAGAAATGATTTCTTGAATATGACACCAAAAGCACAAGCAGCAAAACTGTAAATAGACAAATGAAACTACATATGTTTTAAGTATTTTTCTATGCCAAAGGACACAATCAACAGAGCCAACAGGCAACATATGATTTAAGAGAAAATATTTGCAAATCATATACCTGATAATGAGATATTCAAAATATATAAAACTCCTACAATTCAACAAATAAATCAAACAACCTAATTTAAAAATGGGCTAAAGGAATTGAGTAGACATTTATCCATAGATAATCGTCCAAATGTCCAATGAGCATTTTAGAATTGAAGCTGCCAGAGTGATTGTAATTCTGCTTTCAAATAATTATAGCCTATGACAGCACTGCTGAGTAATTCATAAACATACCTATCAATGAAAGATGTTAACCCATTTTATTTCCTAGTCTTAGTTCCTGAAGATGTTCACCAATATGCCGTGCAGAGAAAAGCAGCTTGCTGAGACACTTTCGTGCAGCTCTGTGTATCTGAAAGCAGCAGTGTGTACTCTGATGTGCTCCCTGCAAGGGCACCTGTTATAAAAAATAAAGACTTCTTGCAAAAAAAAAAAATCCAAAAACAAAAAAAACCCCTAAATGTTAAAGAATTTAAATCATACAAAGTATGTTTTCAGATCACAGAATGGAATTAAAAATCAGTAACAGAAGAAAATTTGAGAAAGTCACAAATATTTGGATAGTAAATACTTCTAAATAAGGAACGACTCAAAAATGAAGTCACAAGGGAAATTAGAAAATGCTTTGGGATGAATAAAGAGAAAGAAATGGGATATTGAAACTTATGGAATGACGCTAAAGCACTTAAAGAGAAATTTATATCTGTAAATTCTTATATTAAAAAACATCTCAAATCAAGGCCAGCATGGTGGCTCAGTTGGTTATAGCATGAGCTCTGAGCAACAGGGTTGCTGGTTTGAGTACCACATGGGCCAGTGAGCTGTGCTGGAGCTGAGCTGCTGCTGAGTTGCCAGTGGGTTTCCAGATGGTTCAGCTGGTGAGAGCATGTGATCTTAACAACAAGGTTGCTGGTTCAATGCCCTCATGGGATGGTGGGCTGCCCCTACCCCCCCACACACCTAGATTGAAAGCGGCGACTGGACTTGGAGCTGAGCTTGCGTCCTCCACAATTAAGATTGAAGGACAACACCTTTACTTGGAGCTGATGAGTTCTGGAAAAAAAACATTGTTCCCCTATAAAGGTTTGGAAAAAAAGTATCACAAATCAATAACTTAAACTTCCACCTTAAGAAACTACAAAACAATGAGCAAATTAAACTCCAAGCAAGCAAAATTGAGGAAACAATAATGACTAGAGCAGAAATTAATGAAATAGAGAATAGAAAAAATGGAGAAAATCAATAAAACCAAAACTGGTTCTTTGAAAAAATTATAATTGACAAACTTTTAGCTAGACTGACCAAGAGAAAAAAATAGATGATTGAAATGACTGAAATCAGGAATGAACTGATTTTTGACGAGTGCCAGAATAATTCAAAGGGAAAAGAAAAAGTTATAAAACAATTTGTTTACTGGAGAACTGGATATCCAGATGCAAAAGAATAAATATGAAATCAGATCTCACAACATATACCAAAATAAATTCAAAATGGTTCCGAAACTTAAATGTGAAAGCTAAAACTGTAAAAGTCTTACAAGAACACATAAGTGTAAATTTTCATAACGTTGTATTAGGCAGCAATTTCTTGGAGATGACACCAAAGCACAAGCAAAAGAGAACAAAAAAAAAGAAATTGTGATTTATCAAAATTAAAAACCCTCATGCTTCAGAGGGCACCATTAAGAAAGTGAAAAGACAACCCACAGTGGGAGAAACTATTTGCAAACCACATATCTTGTCAGGTACTTGCATTCAATATATAAAGAACACAATCAACTTAGTAATGAAAAGAAAAAAAAAACCACAATTTAAAAATGATGAAAGGATTTGAATAAATATTTCCCAGAGAACATATACAAGTGGTCAATAAGTACACACACACACACACAAATGCTTAACAACACTAGTTATTTGGAAATTCAAATCAAAACAATGAGATTTCACTTTACATCCACTATGATAGCTAACCAAAAAGTTTGATCATGATTGGTGTTGAAGAGGGTGCAGAGAAATTGGACCCCTTATACACCGCTGGTGGGGAGGTAAAACAACATACCTGTTTTGGAGAATAGTTTGGCAATTTCTAACTGAGTTATAGAGACAGTTATCATTTGACCCAGCAATTCCACTTCTAGGTATTCCACATCTACCCACAGAGTAGATGTCCACATGAGAACTTGTACAAGGATGTTCATAGCATCATTATTCATAAAAGCTGAAACATGGAAGCAACCCAAATGTCCATCAATTGATGAATGGACAAACAAAATGTAATATAGCCATATAATCAAATATTATTCATACATAAAAAAGAAATGAAGTACTGATATGTAATACAACAGGAGTGAGTTTTACAAATATTATGCTAAATGAGGTAGGCCAGACACGAAAAGCTGCATGCTGGATGAGTCAATTTGTGATTCTGGACATCTTAATGTGCAGAAAAGGCAAACTAATAGACCCAGAAAGTGTATTAGTGTTTGCCAGAGGCTGGTTGAAGGTGGAAAGAGGAGGACCTAAAGTAACTGCTAATGGCGATGGAGTTTCTTTGTGGGGAGATGAAAATGTTCGGAATTAGATAGTGGAGATGGTTGTGCCACTTTGTGAATATACTAAAACCACTGATAAATCACAAATGAGATCAAGGTACTTCACACATTTAATATAAAAATGTGTCGTGACTACTCTTATTTAATGGTTAAAAAAATCAGTTGCAAGACTGATTGACTCACAGAGATAACACGTTTCTGAAAAATTGTGGTGTTGTATTGTTCAAATACATGCCTATGTCTGAGCAACTCAGGGTAGAGAGAAACACCTGGGACTAGCAAACACCACCTTACACACTAGATAAAAAGGTAAAGGCTTATGAAGCTCATAAATGAAAAACAACATTAAAAGAGGTATCGCCAACTGAGTCAGAAGAAAGCAAATTTATTCTAGGCTTGAATGTTGTCAAAAGATTTCAGTTTGTTTGCTTCCCAGTCTGGGAGATTTGGAAAGGAAAAGGAATCGGCTTGTTCTCCCCTTTGAAATAACTATAGCCAAACACAGTATCATAAACTATAATTTATGACCTGTGTTTGGAAAAAGTATATAAAACATTCTGTCAGATTGTTCTTCTTGAGTTGATAGCTTTACCTGCCTTTACCCCATCAGTCAGCCCTTACTACCTTTCTCTCTGGACTATTTTGGATTGAAACCCACTGTTGGTGTGGACATTATATTTTTTTGACCCAATTAGTATTCCTTTCCATTTCTTGCAACTCCCTGATATTTCTTTGGGAAACTGAGTCTCTCCTAACACATGTGTTCTTTAAAACATTGCCAATTGAGGAGTCTTAACCTCCCATAACGTAGGGTGGATGAGTGAGTAAAACTCAGGCATCAAATTCTCCAGGAATCATCAATCTGTATCTGAGAGGCACAAGAGCTGACAAATAAGGCTCACTCATGCCTTCTGCAGGTCCCCTGAAGGGACTGGTTGTCCATTTATTCCTATTACACAGGTCCTGAAAATAGGTCCCAGTTAGGTGAAGTTCTAGTTCTTCTGTTTATCCTTTGATTCTTTGAGCATCTTCTTATCCTTTCAGCAAATTTCTTCCGTGTGTCAAATTTACCCATATTGTGTTTCTGTTGAATCATATTATTCCCCTTCAGTCTAGGATTTTAGACTTGGTTCTGACCATCTGGCTTATCTATAAACGCAGTGGTTGACTAAGAAATTATTCTATTATCCAGGAAGTAAATGTGCAATTGATATTGTTACTTGAGAATTGTCTTCTATTGTCACCTGCTTCTTGAGTACATAGAGTTACAAGGGAGGCCACAAAGAAACCAGGCATTCTTTTCAATTTCTTTATTCCTTGTGACATGTTTCATCCTTTCATTTGTTTGGGAAATAAAAATCAACGACCTAGTAGAATAGAGGGGCGTATATATAGGTGTGTGTGTGTGTGTGTGTGTGTGTGTGTGTGTGTGTGTGTGTGTGGTGTGTGTGTTTATCTACATGCATATTCACTAGTTGTTTAATGACAATATACAATTAATAATTCAGAAAATGTGTTTTCTTTAATTGCCTTATTTATTCAAACCCATGAACTAATTTTGTGCAGAATCATCTTGTGGTCCCATTCCTAAAATTCTGAGTAATTGCTGGGAAAGTTTTAACCATCTGATTTACCTGTCAGGCTATATCAATGTTATATTGTTAGGTCAAAATGTTCATTATTCAATGCCAAGTTTTGATATTGTTGCAAATGGCACTTCTAAAGGAGGATTTCCTAACTAATAAAGGAGAAATGTAGATGACATATTCTATGTTGAACAATTAAAAATTTGCCGTTAAAATGGTTTTCAGTGAAAGACATTGACAGAAAGGAAACATTGAAATAGAAAAACAATGTAGTGGAGAAATGAATAAAATTGTGGAAAGGTGACTGTACCCCAACCTAGGCAAAACTGTTTATTACAGTGGGACACAGAAATAAATTATGGCTTTAATTATGGTAACTTTTAAGTAAAAATTGAAATATGGTCTACTACTTAATTCATGTTACCTTAAGTATAGAAGAATAAGCCCAAAATGAAAGAACAATTTTTCCTTTCCTATGACTTATTTATTTTCGTATTCTGTATAAGAGACAATGGATCACATAGTGGGCAATACCTTGTCTTTCTATCAGCCAGGAGTCTTTCAGGTACAAGTGGCAAAAGAAACTACTGAACAAAAAAATCAAAATTCACTGCCTCCCTCAATTGCAAGTCACTAGGCAGGTTGGATTGACATAGGGCTTGAACTAGGTAAGCAAGATGCATTTTCTGATTCTTTTTCTGCTGTGTTGTTTCATTTCCTTGTGGTCACAAGATGCCTTCTTGGACTTCCCAGGATGAAGTCTAGGAGCAAAGAGTCTTTCCAGCCAAAATCTCCATTAGTTTCATTAGGCTACAGATCTCCCCACCAGCCCCACCAGCCAGTAGCACAAAATTCCACTATTCTAGGGTTGGTTAGCTCCTTTGAAAGAACATGGGTAAGATTGAAGAGCCTCCCAGTGAGAAACTGGGAAATTAGGATGAAGCTAACCCGTTACTGTGACCCTTCCTCTTTAAATTTTTGGGAAAGTTTTTATACTCACACATTTTTCATGTTGTTTCATATATACGGGGGGGTGTCAAAAATGTATACAAGTGGACATTTTGGTCAACGTTGCTCAAGCAGTAGTTTGCCATAATCAGAAGTGTCTGGACGCTGATGGTAACCACTTTGAGCACCTCTTGTAATTGCAGAAGTCAAATGTGATTTATATTCATCTTTTGTTTTCAGTATATATTGAGTATTACAATTAATACAGCTTTTTTCTTGTCTTAAAATATGTATATCTTTTGGCACATACATTTTATGTATGTATATATGTATATGTATCTTTGTTTTTGTTGCTGTTGTTTTTGCAATAACAATGATTTTGAATCTCCAATCTAGCATAACACAGCACAGCATAGAGAATGCACTTATGTGAAGATAGAGGCATGGGAGTCCCTGGTGAGGGCTACAGGCCAGAATCCTCTAAGGATTTGTGCCTATCTTTGGGGAGGTTTTGGATATCTGCTGACCTTGGAATGTCCTGGCTGTTGAGAGATAGGGGATCGTCCAGCTGAAATGTGGGGGGAGTTACTTGCATTTTCGGCCATGGCAATATCAGCGATGGCATGAGAAATGGGACTTTGTAAACTAGGGAAACATTGTTTAAACAAGTGAAGCCATTTTGAGGAACTAAGTGCATGTATCATATGTCCTTTTCTTCAGTTGATGTTTGAAGTCATAACAGAATTAAATCTGGGTAAAGCATAATAGGAAATTATACAACATATCCACCAGTGCTTGAATCTTACTATGTCATCATATCTGTATAATAAAAGTGGGTTTAGTCAAATTGAATCTTGATCAAGTATAATTACTTATCGAGGTAATATAAGATCCTTATTAAAAGCTGGTTTTGTCAATCGGATGTAAACATACTGGAAATTTTGATCCCAATACATATATAAACAGGCAAGTTAAATTCTTAACTGTAGCAATTATATCTGACAAATTTCAAAGCTGTCTTAAAAAGGCTGTGACGACATTGAATATAATGTTGTTAGTCTTCTACAGTTATACAACATGTAACATGGTTTATTTTGAATACATTTTCCACTGAAAGATTCCTTAAGTCTATTTCTATTGAAAGAGGTTTCCTTTTATTTTTTAAAATTAGTAGATGATTTATGATATTCTGAAGAGACACAGATACCAGCTATTTAGGATATTGATATTTTCTATTTAAATTGTGAGCTAGCAGAATGCAGGCTCTATGTTTGTACCTTAACCAATGTCTTGAACATCACAGTAGTACAATAATGACTTTGAATTGAACAGATATATATAAGAGTGAGCAGTCTGTCATCCATTACTGGTATTTCATACTTAATAATTGAATCACCCATTTCTTATATATTTTGGTACCTGACACTTCTCATATGTCCACAAAAAAAATCAATAAAGGATTTGTGATGCCTTTAATGGATGCTAAACTAATAAAAGAGCTTTACTTTATCAGACAAATCAGGGCCTGACACAAAATACTCTCTTAGTAAATGTTTATTGAATGAATTCATTGCAAAGTCACCTTGAATTTGTAACTATCATTGGTTTGTCAAATTCCTGGATGCAAACAAATCAAGCATAAAATAGAGATAAAATATTTAGTACCTTATCTTTGGTCAAAGTTCATGAAATGCCAAAGCAATACAAACCAAGTCACCTTACAAGGACATAAACTGGAGGACTGGATGAACCTGAATTATAATTTGATTTAATTTATTGTAATCCTTCTTCACTAAGATATGAGAGATTGTTTCCCTAGGTGTTAGGAGCCAGTGCAAATAGGCTCTATTACAAGAAAGCTATTTTCCTATACAAAACCACAAGCCCATCAACTCAATGAATTTTGTGGGATAATATTATTATTAAATAATTTACCCTTACATACTGAGATTATTTTATCTGAAAGATTTTCATTTTACAAAACTGGGTTTGTGTCTCAGTTCTTCGAAATTTCATTTTGGTTAAAAATAAGTTTCATCCACATCAGTGGTCCACAAAAATAATGAATCATCAAAAGCACTGGGAGAGCTTTGAAAAAAAACACAGATTCCATGCTCTTTTCTCCAGAGATCCTTATCTAACAGATCTGGGTGGGCCCCAGGGGTTCCTCAGGATGAGCAAGACTAGAGGCTGCTGATGTGTGTTCAGTTAGAAACCACGAGTCCCTGCCCGAGTTTGTAGTCTAAGACTGGATTTATACCTTGATTAGTTACGGACTAACTCTTTTTATTTTCCTTTGGAATAACTTAGCATCTGAACTGTTTTTGTTTAAATTGTGTTAACTCTCTAATCAGGTAAAGGTTCATGTTTCTTTATCTCAGTCTCTAATAATGTGTTTTATAGATGTACATAAAATGCCAACCTTGCAGTAGAGCCTGCATCCTTAGTAAAGTCCCTCTACTTAATGTACACAGGAAATACAAAATGTGTTACTGGAAGAATGAAAAGAACTCCATTTAGGATTATTTATCACAATGTTCATTTCAGAGTAACATAAAGCTTCCATGTTATGTATTTCCACACCAACAACAAGTTTTATTTTTCTATACTTAAATGCATGAATAACTAGCAAGATGAGAACTGGTTCATTGTTAAAATATCACAGATGATCCAAACAATCTTGTTTTAAATGCCAAACGCCACGATAAGCAGATGTACTGGGGTTATTTTCCATTGTTTGGCTCATTTGTGTAATGGCAAAGGGGGCCTTCCCGGAGGATCACTGTAATCCAGTTTCATCCCAGTGCATTTCTATTCAACCACATCAAATCCTAACCCTGCAAAAGTACTTTACAACTATTCAAGTTAGGGTACCAGCGCCTGGAACGTTTATATATACAGGCAAATGGGCAAAGGTCCCATCCTTCCTTCTTCATATTAATGCCAATCTATTAAAATGGAAGAGCTTTTCTCAGATGCCTATTCCACCAAATTCTTCATCACCTCTTTGTCCCAAACATTGGTTAAGTTACTTCGTTCCTTTATTGCCTTACTTTTCACATATGAATCCTATATGTCAGATTGATTTGGAGAAAATAAAAATCCAACTCTAAATTCAGTTGAGTTACTTCAAGCCCTGATGGTAGAAAAGGCCAGAGTTGATCAAATCCCAGGCTCATTTCTTCATATGAAGTAAGACAACAAAGATTATACGTAAGGGATTTTTCGTTCAGATCGATAGATTTTTTTTAGATTGATAGAAGACTTGCAACAGAAACATTTAAATAAAAGTAATGTCTGTATAATTCAGTTAACAAAATATAAACTGCTGTTTCATCCTTGGCATTATGACTTTCCTCATCTTGCTTTTCATTTTTATTTATGTGTTATTCTCTCCTTTTAGTTTTTTCCTTTGCTTTTATTCAGGTATTTTACCTTCTGTAAAGAAATATGACCTATTCATAATGTTTCTAGTTGGTTATAACTAACTATGCATCTCAAGCATATGTTACTGCTACTACCTAAAATTGCTTCCCATATTCATTTTATTATTTGAATATTTCAAATACCAATAAAACATTAGCAGAAATAAATAAATGAAATTGTTTCATTTCACTTCCATTTGTATACAGCATTTCATGCTGCAGGGACCCAAGATAACTTGTTGATACCAGCATGAAATAGACTCTTTCATGAACCTTATTATTCCCCTTCCACATTTGCCCACCTTTTACATTTCTCCTACAGTTGCTATAATCCCATGATAAGAAGAGGCAAAGGAGCAACCATATTCTGAATTATGTCTGGTGGAGGGTCTTGTATTTAAGATACACTAAATGCAAGGTTTTTAGTAAGTAAATGAGGAAATTTTGAATGATAACTGGAATTTTAAGTTTTCAGAAGAACTGGAAGCAAAATAGAGGCTTTAGCAGGAAATGTAATTTCAAAGAATCATCATTTGTCTTTGAAATATCTACAGTAAGGAAGTTCTCTTCATTTTGTAGAAGTGGTTTGAAAGAGTTTATACCATGAAGTACTGTCCAGTCCAATTGTCACATTATGTAACAAAAAGGAGACCAGGATGGCAAGATATTTCTGTTTTAACTGAATCATTAAATGATGGAAATTGTCTAGTGAAATTTCAGGAATAAAATATCATAATGTGGTTCAAAGTAATAGCTTTTTAAGTTTATCTCTCATGTTAATTTTCTCTTATATGTCTCCACATTTTTATTAAGAGTTTCAATTATAAACCTCAGAAAAAAAATAGGTTTTCATGTCATGGGATACTGTCCCTCAGAAACAACGTAGACTATGCAAAACAGGGTATTAGGGAAAAAAAATTGTTTCAATCCCTCCAAAAATGAGCCATAGGCTTTTAAATGACATACTAACTCAGGTCAGCTACGAACTCACCTCAGAACTAAATATCCTAAGTTTTGTGTATAATCTAGGCTCCCAGAATCTTTGAAATCAAGCAAAAATTGTGTCCCTTCCAAATGATAATATATCTATCCACTGACTTCCCTTTTCATCCATTAACCCCTAAAATATGAATATAGCCTTCCAGAAGGAGACTAGCCATGAGCATCCACACTATTAGTCATACTAACTTGTTTCTTTAATGTGCTATACAGTCAACCCCTTTTTGATTAGCCTATTCTGAGAACAGGGCAATCCTTTATAAGCAATTTCCTGCCCAATGAGAATGGGTCCTTCTAAGCTTGGAAGAAGCTGGTTGGTGTTTTCCATTCTTCTCAGGGTGGCAGCCTTTTAAACTTGGAAGTGGATTTTACCTCATAAAGCCTCAGACCACTGGGTACATCTACGTGATCCAATAATGTAGAGGATTTCACATTGCACTGCGCTCGTTTGTTCTTATAAAAAAGTCTCAGGGCGATAGCAACCTGCCAAAGCTGTGACCGAATGGCACTGTTCTGGAATTCTGCACAGAGGTGTCAGCCAGTATAAAATGGCGCATTTACCAACTGTTTGAGCCAGGCACTGAAATCATATTTCAGGTTTTAAAGTGACTGCCATCTTGTTAGATTCCATAAAATAGTCTTTCCTTTATTCGGATAGAACCAATAAACTTTAGAAACAAGCTGGAAATTACTTCTCGTTTTTCCATATAATCATTATTATAATGCAGATAATACTGGTTTAAAGCCATGAAGCCAATTAAAAAATGTGGTCTTTTAAAAAACTTTTCATTCTACGTTCCAACTCAAGCATTTATCTTCTCAGACCTTAGGTAGATGAAAAAGAACCTCATTAAATTCCCCCACATCTCCTCACATTACCTAAAGGCTGAGTGGCTGCCCAGATGCTGAAATCGTGTATCTGCAGCTGATGGCATGAACATGGCGGGAGAGCGCTTCAATGACACGATTTCAATCATAAAGACAACTAGAAACCAGAAAGAGAGCATCACACTAGCTGAAGGGCAAAGAGAAATTGTCTGGCTGTTGGTGGGAGGGCTGACATTCAGACAGGCACTATTGGGATTCTAATGTTTCATAAAGACTAAAGAATTGGACTGGATATAAGTGAGAAAAGGAAACCAACAATTTTCATTTAGTTGAACCTTTACATTCCACTTTTGGGATTTTTGTGGAAATTTTATACTAGATAGTTAACTGTTGTAGTCTGTCCTACACATGTAGGATGTTTAGCAGCATCTCTGGCCTCTATCCAGTAGGTGTCAGTAGCGCCCCCTGTCGATTGTGAAAGCCAGAAATGTCCCTGGGCTGCCAAGGATTGTGGGTGGGAAGTTGGCCCCACTCTAGAAGAACCGCTCTGAAAGTAACAGTATTGCTTGTTTCTATTGTTGTATTTTCTGCTTTAAAGTTATGACCAACAAGCTTTTAGAGATTAAAAGAGCAAAGATAAATGACTAGGAGTAAAGAGATCATCAACAACCAATTCAACAGAAAGAGCAATCCATTTGGATATTCCTCTTTCAGCATTATTAACACTTAAAGAAGTCATAATACAATGCATGCATATGCAACGAAGTAATGCAATGTTCATGGAAATCCATCTTAGAAGATTCACATACAAATCATTGGTTAAAAGTATAGAACTCTTTAGGATCTATTACCACTCAGAAAGCAATATGCCCTAAAACTGTAGGAGTAGTATTCTCTCATTAGCCATGAGAAACCATTAACCACAGTCGCCGTGGTCTTCTTCTTTTTTTGCATAAAATTGTGTCAGATATGCAAGATCATTTATGTTGATAAATAACTTTTTAACTAGGCCTATTGTCTCGTGGTTAGACTGATATTAACTCCTCCATTTCAACAGTGATTTTTACAGTGAGGCCATTTTTTTAGATACAAAAAATTCTGAAATGAAAGAACAAATATCACTTTTCATCCAGCTGAAAACAAAATTTTAAAAAGCGGTTTTGTTCTGTGTAATCTGTGGCTCAGAGACTAACTAGAGCAGCTGCTCTTCCCTGTTTACCAGCATTTTGTCAGCGCCTGTGTTCTATTCTTCGAAGATTCTGGCTTCCTTCCCTTCCATTCCTGCTTATTATTATTATTTTTTTTAAAGCTTAAAACATGTGTCACAGCGACCAAGAGAGAAAACTTCAAGAGTATTGCCTAATGATTTTCACCCAAGATACCTTGTTATGAAAGAAAAATGTAACACTTATTGTTGGCCTCTGAAATGAGCTATAAGGTGCCATCTCTTGCCTTTCTCTCATTTTTTCAAATTCCTAAGATTTTGGAATGATTTGAAGTAAATGTTGGAAAGTTGGATTATATATTACATCCTCTTTTTTGATGCTGTCTGGACCTAGGAAAAAAGAGCCTGTTAATTCTTAGACCCTGATCATTAGGGTCCTGGGTATCTTGCCCTGAATCTAGATTGGGGTGAGCCTCAGGTGGGCAAAATGCCTTGGTCTTTTCATCTCTTGGGGAAGCGTGTGTCCAGAGGAGGCCCAGGGTAGAACCCTCTGTGATGTAGGGACCTAAGACTAGGGCCCTGATTACCTCATCTAAATGTGTGGGGCTGAGAAAGGGAATGGGGAAGAGAAGCTGTGTTTTTAAGATATTGCTCTTATAAAACTATCAGGACTTGGTAGCCATTTTGGTACAAGAGGTCATGGAAAAGAGAATGAGTGAAGCGTAACAATGTTTTCAAGCCTTTGAAATGGGGGAAGTGTGTTGTCACCAAAAGATAAAAACAGAAAGTTAGGAGGAGAAACATGCAAGAAGAAAACATGGGTTTGCTTTGGGAACCTTATAAATAAGGAATATAGATGAAATCTACATGGTGATGACCAATTTAGTGTTAACAGGTTAATCATCTTAATTCACTTTATTTATGAATAAATGTGTTCTAATTGTACTAGTCCTGTATTTATTTTCATGACTACTTTAAGTAGATAAATTACCAGTCATCAATTACTTTACAACACTGAGGTAGATATTGCAAAGGGAAGCAACATAAAAATCTCAATATTTATGTTTGAATACTTCCTTTTATTTAGCAGTTTTTCCAATTGATGAGTTTGTGCCCTAGAATTCTATAAATGTAAACAATGAGGATTTGTTTATAAAGATAAGCAATAAGACCTTTTTTGTGAAATTTTGAATTCACAGATTTATCAGATAAGATTATTTGACATGTTTCGATCCTTTTCAATGATCTTTACTGATATGTATATTATCCTGTATGAGGCTAGTAGGATTTTTTTTTTTCAGTTAGCTCCTGAATCACTTTCCAAGACCAACAGTCTTTTACAGCTTCCTTGCTATCGGAACAGTTTGCCTCTTTCTATCTCAGACCTGGATTTAAGTATTTCCCCACGGAGCCTTGGGTCATTGAAATGAGATACACCCTTTAAAAGTTTTAATATGAGTAAGAAAAGAACTTATTGCTACAGGGCTACTGATTGCTATTTTTCCTCTTTTAGTGACAGTTCTACAAAGGATGTATTTTTTAAAGGGAACATTAATACAGTAGTAATTTCCTACAAATATTTCCAATTCAAGATGGTTTTTACTTAATCTCATCAGTCTTTCCAAATGTTCTTTCTGTCATGCCAAAAATCACAGCCATCATGGGCACCAATGTAATTATCCATTTACTTCATCCCCGAATCCACATGTCACAGGCACAGAACGACACTACCAGCTCCACTATCGACACACTGATTAAAAGATTATTAAAATGAGTGAGGGGGCTGGCCAAGTGGCTCAGTTGGTTAAGAGCTCACTCAAGAGTGTGAGCTCTGAGCAGCAGGGTCACTGGTTCAATTCTCAGCCTGAGCTGAGCTGCCACTGAACTGCCAACAGGTGGCAGGATGGCTCAGCTAATTAAAAAAAAAAAAAGAGTGAGGTTTTGGTTGTTTTTTTTTTGTCTTGTTTGGTTCTATACCTCTTTTTTTCTTTCCAAAGTCAAGTTTACAAAAGTTATATTCAGAATGTTCTACCTTGTATTTTTGTGTCCTTCAAATTCTTTCTCAGCCTCACCAGTTGGTAGCCATTAAATTTTTGGGGGTTTATTTTTCATTTTTTAACATAAATAACTATACACATATTTTCTATATATGATAAACTTCCCTATAAGATAAATAGTAGTTCACTACATATTCTTTTTTTTTCATTTTGATTTTTTCCTGTTTAGTAGATCCCAGTGATTACTTCACAATATTGTGTAGAATCATTCCTCATTCCTTTTCATAGCAGCAGAGTGCTCCATTATGTGAAAGTACCAGTTTATTCAACTAGTCTCTTATTGGCAGAAATTTATGTTGTTTCTAATATATTTCCATTACAAAAAATTACCACATTGAATCCCTTGTTTATATGTATTTTCATAGTTTGCCAATATATCCTTGTGATATATTCCCAGAAGAAGAAATGTTAGGTCAAAGGGTAATTGTATACATAATTTTGCTAGACATTGTCAAATTCCCCTCTATAAGGTTGTATGCACCCTTTTGCATTCCCAGAAGCAACGTGTAAGAGTGATGGGTCACATTGCCTCACCAAGAGAGTATTTTGTAAAACTTTCAGATTTTTGCCAATCAAAAAATGAGAAATGGTATTTCAGTAGAATTTAAATTTGCATATCTCTAATTTTGGGTGAGCTTGAGGATCTTTTCCTATGTTTAGAAACTCTTTTCCCCCCATGGACCATGTGTTCCTATCTCTGGCCCGGTTCTCCATGTAATACCTTTACGGTATAGTGCCTGCCTGTCTTGCGTAACTCGACGGCCTCATGCACACTAACTTGGCCACACAAACCTGCTCACACTTCTCTGAATGGAAGGTTTGGCTGCATTCCTCTCTGCTTCTATCTCTCTGCTTTTGCACATACCTTTGACTTTGCTCCATCTACTCCACCTTCTAGGTTTCCTGTAGGGGCTGCACTCTCACGCTTGCAAATCAGCTCCTTAACATAGTCTGGAAGTATTTGCATTGAGCACTTTAAGAGGGCCTGCCATTGAAGAGTTGGACTCAAGTAGAATACTTTCTTGTTTTTAAATTTTACATGCCTTCTACATTGTTGTAAACATAAAATAAGTATGCATTGCTTTTATAACTTAAAATAAGCAAACCAAAGAGGAAAAACATTGAATTTCCTCTTGAAGTCTTTCTTATTACCTAATCAGAGATTTTGATAACCCACCCTGTGATCCCAGATTGCTATCTATCTACGCATATACCCATCTGTCTTTGTGTGCTTCAGCTGCCATAACAAGATATCACAGAGTGGGTGGCTAAAACCACTGTCAGTCATTTTCTCACAGATATGAAGGTCAGAAGTCTAAGATCAAGGTGCCTGCAGGGTTAGTTTTTAGTGAGGCTCTCTTCCTGGTTTGCAGGCAGCCACCTTCTCGCTGTGTCCTTATATGGCCTTTCATCTGTGTGTGGAGAGAGAGAGAGAGCACTCTCTGGCATTACAAGGACACTGGTCCTTATCAGATTAGGGCCTCACTCTTATGACCTCATTTAACTTTAATTACCTCATTAAAGGCCCTATCTCCAAATATAGTCACATTGGGATTGGGGGTTTGGGTTTCAACATACGAATTTTAGGGGCACAAAACTCAATCTATAATGCCACCTATTAGCTGTCTGTCTATTCAACCTCCCATCCATCTATCTAATTTTCTATTTATGTTTAATGCACTGGTTACTTTGCATAAAACTACTTGCTTAATTATGTTTTTTTTTCCCTTCTAAATTTGCCTTCTGTCATAGTAAGAGTTTTTATCTAGATTACTTTGAATCCCCAGAGTTAAGTACATAATAGGTGCACCAAAAGTATTTGATGAATAATGGTTCAGGTGCTGATCTTTGGGCATGTGATTTTGTCACTATCACATGTATTTCTCTATTCTTTCTTGATTTCAAGTAGAAGAAGATTTCTTTTTTTCACATAGTAAAGATTCCTTCTCTTCACCATGGTGTCTATAGATAGAATATTTTATGACAAAATCAGGCAACGCAGACATGAAAACTACAAGGGATTTTTTTTAAGTACAACATAATATGGTGTTTAAATAAAAAATTTAAAGACTATGTGATGATTTTCAGTACCAGTTTCCTATCGGTTAACTTGGAAGTTTAAATACTTTTTGTAAATTCTCTATATTACCATATTATAGTTTATAAAACAATCAGTTTAATGGCTTTCATCGTATTGTTTATATGCTTAAAGAAAAATATAGAGAGAGCTGAAGTGTTTATAATTTATGAGCAATCACAATTTCCTTAAATTTATTTAACTGTTTACCTGGATTTTTAAAGCTGACTTTGGATATGGAAGATACACACAGCAGGCTGGTATTTGTGCTCTGATTCACTAAGATACAATGGGAAGCTGTTCTCCAATCCTCTTCATTCACCAAGAGCTAGAAGGGCAGCAAGAACTCATCGAACACAATACCGCCAATTGTACCCCCCACATGTGGGACATCTGGCCTAGAACCAGGAGGCCATCCAGTTGGACTTTTGCCAATAGAACCATCTGTGACAGAGTCGGGAGAGATTCCTGGGACAGCCTCAATTTCTCCACTGGCAGGAGAATAGCTTGGGTTATTTCAGGTTTTCCATGGTACAGAGTGGATGGTAGATATGTGTTCTAGGTTCTAGAGTCATTGGTGAAAAGTCTGCAAGACTAATGTCCTGGAAGCAGGTGACTGTCGTTTTTTTAATGTTCTCTGAACCTTTCAACAAAGCTTATTATACGAAAAAAGAAAATGTTAATGCATTGACATCAGCCCACTTCTGATACTCAGCAGGCAACCAATGTACCTGGCTTGTTCTTCTCTCAGAGGGAGGCCTGGATGAAAAGAAAATAACATGGAATTTGAAAACAGCCATTTCTGGGCTCATCTACCATCTCTGCTATTACCAGCTGTGGGTCCTTGGGCAATCTACTTAATCTTCTTGAAGTAAAAAGGATACACACTTGTTTTCAATAATATCTAATCGATTAAATTAAATTACATATTTTAAGAGCACTGCACAGTGCCTTGCTAATCAATAATGTTACATTCATCTTTCTTTTATTCATTTACATTTCATCTATTTAAAGTACTTTTTCTGGCATAAGATAGGATAATTTCTTAAGGTAGCTATCTTTTTTGTTTTGTTTTTTTTTCTTATAGCTTTTCAGGGCTTTGCAAATCTGTAAATTTATTAGCATGATGCCACAGCTATTGCCTGCATCTTTCACTGAATATCTTTCTTGAGTTTTCTCTGGCTAGACTTAACATCTCTTTTCTCTCTCTCCTTATTGTCACATGCCCAGTGATCCTGAGAACCTGGCCAGTGTTAACTCATGAAATGTAATTGCAGGATAAGGGCAAGAGTTCTGCCATCTGCTGGTTATGTGAACTTGAACTTGACTTGTTTCCCATCTGGATTAGCCATTTTGTTATTCTTCTTAGCTTGAACTCCCGTAATTTGTGGCTGGCTTTTTGTAACAATCTTTCTGTTGGTTGGCCAGACTCTAGTCAGCCTGCCTTGAAGGCCACGTTTCCCGTAATTCAGACTAATACACCAATGCCTGCATGCACTCGACTGCCCAAGAAGATGATTAGGCATTGCAGACCCTCTTCCTGTTCCACACCTGTTCCCACATTGATTCTGTTTCTGCTTGGCTTGAAAATCTTGGCCTAACCATTTGTCTTTGGCAGTTGTAACTTGGTTTTCCATTTCTGACTCTCAGCTTTGCCTTAAAGGTTCTGGCTTGAATATGACCTAGCTCTTTCCAGAAATTTAACTTGTTCCTGGTTCTATGTACTAGGCAATTTAAGTAGGAGTTTGAATTCTGGCTCTACCACGTATTTGCTATATGAACTTCACTAAATGACTGTAATGCTTTAGGCCTTATGTGATGGTTAGTTTTGTGTCAACTTAGCTAGGCCAGGGTACCCCGATATTTGGTTCAGTGCCATTCTAGATGTTTCTGTGAAATTATTTTTTAGATGGGATTAACCTTAAAATCAGTAGAATTTGAGTAAAGCAAATTACTCTTTACAATGTAAGGGGGCCTCATTCAATCAGTTGAAGGATTTCAGAGAAAAGACTGACCTGCCTCCCAAAAATGGAATTCTGCCAGCAGAACTCAAACTGCAACTCTTCCCTGGGTTTCTACACAGCCAGTCTACCCAGCAAACTATGGGCTTGTCAGCCTCCATAGTCACATGCGCCAATTTCTTAAAATCTCTCTCTCTCTCTCTCTCTCTCTCTCTATATATATATATATATAGATAGATAGATAGATAGATAGATAGATAGATAGATATATAGATATAGATATAGATATAGATATAGATAGATAGATATAGAGATAGAGATAGAGATAGACAGATATTGATAGATATCAATATATATAGATATATATAGATATATATGATATATAGAGATATCTCTATAGATATATAGATATAGATGTAGATAGTAAAATAGATAGATAGATGGTTAGATATAGATGTAGACAGAGACTTAGAGAGATAGAGATAGAGATATCCTGTTGGTTCTGTTTCTAGAGAGTCCTAAGATACCACAGTTCACAGTTTCTTCTCTGGTAGAATGGGAATAATAACTGTGCCTAGCTTCTAGGCTTATGATGACAACTGAGGAGCTTAGCATAATGCTTGGCATATAAGTGCCTAATCAATAGTGATTATTCTAATTATTACTTACCTGTTCCTTTCATAACTTTCTGCTTGGATTATGCTTTTCCCTCCACTTGGTTGCCATTCTCAATCACTTCACCTGGAAAACTCCTTCAGGATTCATTCCAAATACTACCACTTCTGTAAAGCCTGTGTAGATGTCTCTTAGGCACAGGTATTTCTATCTATGATGCATGTTATAGCTTACCAAACTATAATTTATCTATTTAAATATAGTCTTCAAGAAGAGGCTGTAAATGTCTCAAACCCTCCAAGGTCAGAGGCTTTAATCTTTGTATATCTAGCACTAGGCTCAAATCCCAGCTATATTTATTTCTGAATCAGTATTCTCTGAATGAATATTAGGAGATGTGTCTACTTCTTGCATTAGGAATGGAGGCTTTTGTCAAATCCATGTTTCTATGTGTGAAATTGGCAGATGTATTGATTCATGAAATATTTATGAAATGGTCTGTTATGGGCCAGGATGGCATCAGTGTTTCTGTTTCAGTTTTCAGGAGGGAAATGGTTTATGGGTGGAAGTGGAACAGATACACAAATAAGTGAAGCTTAGAGTAAAACTACCATTTGGAAGGCATGAGAAAATGACATCAGTATCTGGAGGGGAAAGTGATTTCTTCTGCCTGGGTGAATCAAGGTCAATCTTTCATGGGAAACAAGATAGAAGTTTAGCCTTAAAGAAAAGGCCAGTTTTGGAGGAGAAAGTCATTCCATGTAGAAGGAACAGTAGTCAAAATGCTCAGGTATGTTTGAAAAATGATAAGCAGCCTATATTGGGTATAGATTAAGGGTGATAGCTGGGGGCAGCAGGAGACAGTGGGTGGGAAGGGTAAGGACCATTTTGTTAAGAGTAGTGAATACTAGAACCATAGCCCAAGGAGTTCGAATTTCATTCAGTGGGCAATGAGAGCTCGCTGCAAGTGGTTCTTCCAATTTTCTCAGTGTACGATGTGTTTAAGTAAAGGCAAAACACTCACATTTTTAACAGGAGCTCTGTTGCATTTCACATAAAAATGCTCACATTTTTAACAGGAACTGTGTTGCATTGGAAGATGAGAATAAAGAAATTGTGAATTGGGAGATAATGGCAGTGTTTAGGTTGAAAAGAAACATTCAAAGGAGAGAGCTATTTTGTCAGTGCTCTGAACCAGGATGCAAAAGAAGCAAGAAAATCAAATTTTGGCCAATGCTCTCAAAATGACCTTTTTGACCTCACAAATTGTATTTCACACCGAACACTGAATACATGTCAGGCACCATTCTAAGTGCTTGATATGGGTTAACTCATTGATTCCTTAGAAATAAGTATTTTATTGTGTCCTGTTTTACAGACGAAGAAGCTGAGACAACAGGGACATTAAGTAGCTTGCCCAAGGTTACACAGCAGGTGATTCATAGACTTGCTCCATGATACAAATACAACTTTGCACTCTGCCACCTAAGACAATAAGTAGTGGGCAGTGAGGGCACTCCTCTTTAAATACTTCTGCTTTAAAATAAGAAATGGAATGAAACATACATCATTTGGCCTTTCTTTTTTTTTAAAACTTCTTGGTTGAAAACAACTTTTCTTTCCCCTTCATCTAAATGCATACTTGAGAAGTATTTTGGAAGCTATAGAGACAAGTTAAACTCTGTATGAGCAATTGTTCCACCAAGGGAAAAGTGCCTACCTGCAATTCTTTACAATCCTCCAGCAAGCCATCCTGAACAGGTAAATGGCTCCACAGTGTGAAGGAGCCCAACTGCGCCTTCCGTGTGCCTCTCATTCTAGAATTACAGAAAATGCAATGTGTCTTACAAGGTTATTACAAAAGAAACCTGCTGTTGCCTGGCTCGTTATATGGAAGCTAACACTGGATTTTAAACACAATAAAACAAAATCATGTATACCTTTATTTTTAGAGACCAGAAATCCTTTTCTTGCTTTATCCTTTAATATTAAGCTATAAGTATGTCTACTACTGCTCGCCGTCTGATTTTGAGACCATACCTGCTCATGTATGCTTGCCTGGGACCCAAAGCAAACCAAGTGCTGAATTTGAAAAACTGGGAACAAGGGATAGGTAGTTTTGCAACAAAGGTAGTATATAGTTTCGTTTTCTTAAAGAAATCATGTCTTCTCTAAATTTTCTATTTTCAACAGTTCTTATTGATGTGATGCGTCTTAGTTCCTGAAGGAAACAGACTATAAACAGAGCATTATAATGATGCTATTCTGCTCTGCAGTTTTTCTTTCTTCATTCACTCACTCATTATTTCTTTGAGGCCTGATAGATGCCATCTGCTGCACGATCATACGATAGTGGGGATTATGGGATATATACACATTAATGAGGTGGTTCCTGTCTGGAAGGACTTTATTTAAGCCACCTAGACGGAAAAGTAATATGTAGACGTGCTTTCACACAAAGGAAAGTCTGATGGCATCTCAGAAGTAAAGTACCAACCTCATGGGAGGCTGTAGGAGTCAGGGGTTAAACTGCGGTTCTCAACCTGTGGGTCGCGTCCCCTTTGGGGGTCGAACGACCCTTTCACAGGGGTCGCCTAAGACCATCGGAAAACAAAAAGATATTTACATTACGATTCATAACAGTAGCAAAATTACAGTTATAGAGTAGCAACGAAAATAATTTTATGGTTGGGGGGTCACCACAACATGAGGAACTGTATTAAGGGGTCACGGCATTAGGAAGGTTGAGAACTGCTGGGTTAAGAGGAAGAGGTTTTTTTGTGCCTCCAGGTAAGATAAACACTTAGCCAGTTGGGGATGTATCACTTCCTGGGAAGGGCTTGAGAACTTTCTCCCAGCTCTTGACAGATATGCAATCCACGTTTCTAAAGACTTCATCTCCCATCATCTCTCTCAACTTTGTCTTTGTCCCTGGATCCCATTCTAAAGCAGCCCAACAAGTTGTGACAGGTGCATTCTGCTGAATAAGGACAAGGCTTAAATCAGATGCAAATTTCCTATTGCTTCCTTTCCACTTACTTACACTTGCCATTTATATGCAAATGTCAGTCTTCTCTCTGGTCTCAGTGTAACACTCTGTCCCTCCAACTTCGCCTTAACCTGTCTGGAGATAATGGAAGCTGTGTTTGTTAGAACGAGATTCATATTCATCTGTCCACTCAGTAACTCAAAAACCAAATGTCTTGGGTCATAATTCTTCAGGAAACAGCTCTCCATAAAAATGTATATCAGAACCTGGGTGATAACGTAATCATAAACTATGGATGTTAGTCAAAGTGCTTAAAGGTAGATTTTCTGGCTGGCTTCCCACATCTATGAAAGGTGATCATTTTCCAAAATCTCCGGTTTAACAATCTGATGCCTTTGGCAAAAAATGTGCACTGGTTGATTACTAACAGGCTTGTTTAGCATGTACAAAAACCAATCAGGACATTTCACTAATGTATGCATCTGCATTGATTTTTCTGTTTTTCCTAATGCTTCTATCTGATGGAATCTGTCCTGTCTGCTCAGAGGATAGAAGCTGAGCTCGGCATTATTCGGCGCGGCTTAGGGTGAAATAAACGCTTGTCTAATACTGTATGGCTCAATGCCCCGGTGTCATATCTATTCATGCCATAAAAGCAGTGATAAACATGATCTATTTTTATGACTCTGAATACTCTGTGTGTCAATAAAATATTTTTTAAGCTGGATGAAGCCTGCCGTGGGCCTCCCTCCCTCCTGCAGCATTGCGTCTCAGTGTCCCGGGCCTGATTCAGCCTGGATGGCAGGATCATCAATCGTCGGTGATGAAATTAGGTGCTTGGGGCTTGTGGCATATGCGATGTTTTAGTCTTAATGGTCTAAGAGTTTTTTTTCCCTGACATACATTGAGAAACGCTTCCCTTGCTTCTCATAGGGGAAATGGATCACAGCTATGATCGACCCGATGAGCTAAATGACCTTTCCTTATTTGAAATACCCTGGGATTTTACAAGAGGAAAAGATCCATAGGTGAAAGAGAAACTGCAGTGTAAACTTTTCCAAAGGCACTTTAATAGGCTGCTTTAAAAATATGATGTGAATGGGGAGGAACCCCTTACAGTCAATTTACACTGACTGAAGACAAGGTGCTTCTCAAAGTTGGGAGGCAGATGGGGCACTGTTTGTTCTGCAGCAAGCAAAAACTGCAAGGTGCTGTCAGTCGGGTTACTTGTATCTACACAGTGCTTTAAATTTGTTAAAGCGTGTTATCTTTAGTTCTTGCAATGCCACTCGGAAGAATGAGGTATGTCTTAGCCCATTGTATAGTACATCGAGCTTAAGAAAGTTTACATAGGGAGTAAATAATAGTGCTAGGGCTAGAGCAGGATAAGATGGGTTAGACTGAGATGGATATTTCTGTTCCTCTACATCGTCTTCCCCATATTTTAGTAGGAGTAACAATGAGCCATTCTAGCATGAAAGTAATTTGGATGTAGGACAGTGAATAAGAACGCAAAGTTTAAGTGGTCCTCTAATCAGAGAAACCATGGCACCCTTCCCACTTCTCAAATCAGGGTCAACAACAAACCTTCATCGATGCTTTGGAAATACTTGATGAGGAGGAGATTTTCACCT
>NW_017731417.1:488500-535842 GCF_001890085.2 Hipposideros armiger | reverse complement strand
AGTTTCTCAGGACAGTGCTCATTAGCATAGGGCTCTACATTGCTAATCTCCCCAGAATTGCTGGTATTTACATACTGATTTGACATGCATTAAAATTTTGAGGGTGGGGACTTGAAAATGTTAGCCATTGAGCACACAGACTGGAATCGAATGCATAATGTTAACATTGCTTTCCCATTCAATTACATAGCGTTTTGGTTAAAAGTTAAGTTGACACAAATCTGCCAATCCCCCCTTTTTTTGTGATAGCCAAATGTCAGGCACATTGCAAGTGAGCACTGGCATATGACAAATCAATGAGAAATCAATGTTAATAAGGCTTTTATGGAGGTCCAGTTTACACACTTAGATGAGAACCAATGAAATCTTGTAAGAAATGAAATCAGGGCAGATTTTAGAGTCTGGTTCTCTCTGATTCCTCTTAGCTGATATGCTGCTTTCAATTTGGTGTGATTATAGCCTCTTTGAAAGTAAGGTAGCTGAGCACTAATAGCATCCATTGCACAAGTGTGCCTAAGCTGCTTTACAGCGTGATGTATTTAATGTCATTTACAGATGTACTATAACATGTTTTTAATTTACTTCTTTACTAACAACACATTTCAAGTATGGAGGAATTAAATGACTCAGGGTTCAGAGAGTCACAAAATGTGTCAGATTGGTGATAAAATCATAGTTTATTAATTATAGAATTTAGGTCTTTTTACATTTTGTTCCCCCCGATCTTTTATAGTGGTTGGGGTTTTGACACTTCTCACCTGAGTGATTATACCAGTACTGTTGAAAATGTCTTCCAAATCACACAAGGCACCATTAAACTGAAGAAGAGTTTTAGAGCATGGTATATTCTGGAAAGCCCCTTACTACAAACTTGATCAACTCATTAGATTTTTCTGAGATTGTTTTCTCAGATAACAGAAGTGGAAGAGTTAGCACAGTGTTTGACACATATTAAGATTTTAGTACATGTTAAACATTCAAGATATGATTGTGATTCCTCTTAATTATTCCAAAGTAGAAAATTGGCAGTCATGGGCCTTTGTGTCAGAGATCAGGACTCAAGACCAGCTCTGCAATTATTGTGTGTGTCACAAGAAAAATCCTGTCTCCTGCCAGAATCACCGTCCTTTCATTGAAAAATTAAGGATAACAGAAGTATCTAGGAGCAATATTAAATAACATTGAATAACTACAGTATGCATCATATTTTAAAAACTCAGCGAAAATAAAAGTTATAATATTTATTACATAGCTTGTAAACTTAAAATATATATAATATATAAATATAAATAAGCTAATATAGTATATGTATCATATGTGCTATGCTATGTAAATTAACTGTGTGTATCAGAAATATATTATGTATTATTGTTATTCTTACTATTGCTATTCATATTTGTGGATGGACACAGTTAACCATGAATTTTTTGCCAACGAACTATTTCTACTCTTGTTTTAAATAACAGAGCAATTAGCAAAGTGATGATAGTAACACATGTTTTCTAAAAAAATGATAAAGAATAAAGATTTTAAAAACCAGTGATTAATGAGCGTCAACCCCCAATTGAAAAAGAAAGAAAAGGACTTCCTAAGGAGTTTAAGGACCTCTGGGTCATCCCCCTTGAACTAAATGATATTCTCCACTCCATCGCCTTTGTGGATTGGAAAAAATCCTCTTGGAACTCTATTCAGTTGTTAATAAGAGCACAAGAACATAACATTCCTTTCTCTCCTCAGTTGAGACCCACCTCCATGGAGATTGCTGGAGATGCTGGAGAAGGGAGGATACCAGATGCTATTAACCATTACACTTTGCATTTTTATAATTATTTATTCTTTTTAAAATTGATGTTCAGTTATTTAGTAAGAGCCACACCAGATTAATCATGCCTCCATTCTTTTGGTTTACCCCAACTGGTGATAAGGATGCCCTCAATCCTTTAGGCAGAGATGTTTGCTTCCCAACAATCTGCAGTAGTAGCCTAGCTGATTTCAAACTCAGTTAACAATAAATGATTTTGGATTAAGCATATTTAACAGTGAAAATATGTTACCTGTTTTCTGCATCACCCCAATGCTTTAGTGATAATAAAACTAGATAACACACGTTGAGCATTTCTTCTGTGAAAAAGACATTACGGATTAGGTACATTACAGATGAAGAAACTGAGGCTCAGAAAGATGGAGCAATAGATTGAGAATTGCTTGGCTGGTAAAGAACAGAAGTTGGATTCGAAGTCAGGCAATCAAAGTTCAAAGACCAAGTTAATCATTTTTATGGTGTATAGTGTTACCTTGCTCATCAGTCCCCTATTCTGAAAACATGGAGAAAAGTATAAATAGAATGCATAGAAATATAGGGCAATTGTTTGGGAGTGCTGAGATCTTTCCACGAAGGATTCTTGACTTGGGGATGAAGACTGATTCATGAGAGAGATGGTTTTTACATAATTCCATTTTTTCTATTAGCTGTGTAAGCACAAATTAGCCATTTCTCACTACTGCCATTCCTCGCTGTTGTTTGCCTTGCAAACATATGGAATTGGCAATTAGCAGTTTACAGTCCTGATGTTTCACTTTCTCTGTCATCTGAGCTTTTTCTCAACTTAGTACTGTAAAAACCTGCCAAGGTTATAACAAGCTTTGAGAGATGGAGCACAGCACTTGGGGAACAGCTGACATGATGATCAAGTCTGGTCTGTGTGCGTGTGTGTGTGTGTGTGTGTGTGTGTGTGTGTGTGTGTGTGTGTGTGAGCCTGTCTCCAGTCTGTTGCAGTGACTTCCCTGGGTACCTAAAATTAAATTTATTTGTGTAATTTGCAAAGCACCCCGGCCATGATAATGGGCCATATTTTATGTACAAGATGATGTGGAAGGCTTCATGGGTAATTCTGGTATTGGTAGTAAAGAATTCGGCCTTGCCCAAACTGAGATCTGGCTATTGTTCTCAGTTTCCAGGAGGTAATGCATGTCATACCCCATAGCAGTGCATTTGTTTAAGGCAGAGTCTTGCACTAGCTCTTAGGGTGCAGCCAGCCACACCTCATAGTCTTAGGGTGGGGGGTGGCCATGACAAGAAGTGCAATCATGTGATTTAGGTCAAACAGAATCAGCTGACCTTGAGACTGAGTTCAAAGATAGAGGCAAATAATCAGTCAGTCATGACTACGTAATAAAGCCCCAATAAAAATTCTGGACATTAAGGCTCAAGTAAAATTCCCTGGCTGGCGATACTCTATGAGTATTGGCACATGTCAATAACGGGAGGATGATGTGTTCTGAACACTTGTATTTGGAACCCTACTCTATGTTCATCTTCCTGTGGTTGTTTTAATCTGTGTCTTTTCCCTGTAATAAACCATAACTGTTAGTTAGTATAGTAACTTTGAGTGTGTTCTATGAGTCCTTCTAGTGAATTCTTGAAACTGAAGGTCATTTGGGGACCTCTCTGAACTTGTACTTGGTGTCAGAAATGAGGGTAGTCTTGGTGACTATGACCTCACACTTTGCAGTTTAGCTAATTGTGGGAAAACACACAGCTCTTAAGAAGGAGAGGGGAAGGGAGATGGGGAGGAGGAGAGGGGGGAGGAGGAAAAGGGAAGAATATATCTGGCTGTGAAGTTTTTTTCTTATGTACAAATCTTGGATCTACTCCATATTAGTTATGACACCTTAGACAACTTATTTCAACTCTATGATTTTCCATCTAATAATATGGGACTTGATACACCATACCTGGCAGGATTATTGGGAGGCTCAAAAAAGCCTATTTACAGGATGTTCCCAGCGTGATGTCTGACCTCTGGTAGGTGCTTCATAAACATTAGTTTATTGCTCAAAATTCAGGACAGGCTCCTGGGAGCCATGAGAGGGAAACATCTATTGTCATTTCAGGCACATGCTCCTGAAGAACTGTAAAAGGTTAGGGCCATGGGGGTGGGGGGGTGCGGGGTGGGGTGTTTGAGTTGCAGGCAATGAATAGTTAGTTAAGTGGGAAACAACTTTTCACTTTGTATACCCCCACAAAGAAAGAATTCAGGGACACATTTGGAGAGCTGCTGTTGGAAAGATGGGGACCGAGGAGCTGCTGGTTAGAGTGACCTGGCTAAGGACTCACCCACAAGCTGCTGAATGTAGGCAGCATTTAACTACAATCGTTAATTTCTTCCAAAGCTATTGATAAGGATTTTTGATGGGCCAGGCGCTGTTCTAGGAGCTGAGGAATGACCAGTTAGCGTACAAAATTCCTCTTCTCATGGGCATTTATGTTATATACTTGTTTGCAAATGAACAAACAAGTATATAACTTAAATGTCAGGCAACAATAATTTCTATGAAGAAAAAGAATGCAGATCAAAAGGATGGAGTATGAAAGGGGTGGTCGTATTTGATAATAGGTGGTCAGGGAAAGTCTTCCTGAAAAGATGACATTTGATCAGAAACCTGAGCATCGTGAGGGGACAAGCTTTGTCACTGTCTGGGGAAGAGTGTATGAGGCAGGGGGAAACCTAAGGTGGGACATTCTTGGTTATATTGGAAGAGCAGCAGGAGACCAGCATTGATATAGAATTTCATTTTACTAAAATTCCCTCGCCAATTTATATATTTTATTGTGATTTAATTCCATTTCAATGTAATGTTTTTAAATTGGACAAACTATTTCGACAGACCTCTGAAGGCATATATAACTAAGAAAGAAAATTAAAAGGACAATGTAGTGAGGTTTCCCCAATGAGCTGTTAAAACACGTTATGAAATGACAGTGAGTAGAATATGTAGTGAGAATCCAAAACTCAACAGCCAGATTGGTGTAACAGCAGCAGCCTGGAATCATCCCCATTCTCCAAAATACATTAACTAACATCTAATAGCACTAGAGAACCATTGGAAACCATTAGTAAAAAGATAGATTATTCATTACATTATACTGGAAAATTTTGTTAATTGGAAAAAAAATGAGTTAGGTTCTCCCCACATGCCATGTACCAAAGAAGTTTTTGGGTGAGTTATTTAAATACAAGATTACAATCCATAAAAAATGAGAAGAAATCATGAGTGAGTACTTAGACAGTCTTGGGGTAAACAGTGGCTTGCAATAGCTTTAGCTAAAATATAAATTAAGAAAAAAACATACACACATTAAAATACAATAAACCCCTTACCAAAATTATCTCTAATGAATGTTTTTAATCAAATTTAAAAGAAGTCAAACGGACATGGCTACACTGGGTATTTTTCTGACACCTCAGCATGTTCCTGTAGTTTTCAATTTCGTTTACGTTCAAAGCATGAGCTTGTTGGTGTTATCTGAAATTTGCTTTTGTACCTACTAATTAGAAGTTTTAGTCATCACGATTTTTAAATTTAATATGATGTGCAATCAAACATGTCCAAATAATATTTTTAAATTATGCTTCCCCATACAAAAAACAGAATAATTTAAATAAGCGTCAGCAAACACTCATACTGCTCAGACACCTGTGCTTTCTGAATTGCATGCCCTGTCTGTCCGTCATAATATTTCTGGACGCCATTGTATAATAGAATCCCCATCCACGGAAGGAGACATTTTAGAACATGTGGATCTCACTTTGAAAGTAGGATGTTTTATTTTCCCCTCCATTTCACTCACAATCAGAAACATATGGAATGTTTTATTTGCAGGCTACAAAAACAAATCAAATAGGCAATCCCGTGTTGGAAAGAATTTATTCTTCCTGTGGTTCAGAAGTCTAGCTCTGTGTCCACACTTCCAAGACCATCACTTTCTCTCCACAGTCAGCGGGGTTAATGGCTGCTTCCCTGCTCTCTGTTACTGCTTTCACGCTGGGTGGTATTGGGTCTGGCTTCATTTTCCCTCCTGATGCTCATTATTCTGTCGTCATCTTCTGTGTTTTGGAAGTGTGTTGTTGTACCTGATTATTGCCAGTTGCTCTGTCAGGATTACGCGAGTGTGGTTGTTTTGCTGATAAGATCCCTTATCTCTTCCCCTGCTTCTCTACCCAACGGTGTTCTCTAGTCACAGGCACATCATGGTTTTGATTATGGACCTAGAAGCAGGCAGATGAGGATGCCATTGCCAATCCCTTGGCGTCTTCCCTCCATCATACACAGTAAAGGGGGTGCTGAAAGGCTGTTTCACTGTATTGCTTTGTTTAATAGTAGTTCTGTCTTTCTCTGTGGGAATGGTACTTTCTGCAATAGGGCATTGTGATGGATGGGAAGACAGTGGCTGCTTTTTAGGGTTAGACACAGAATTTGTTGTGTGAGTGTCTGCTAGTGGATTGGATTTAATGAATGACTTTTGATGTGTTTTGCAGCTTGAAACCTCTTTTACAGCTGCATTTCTTAGCTGTTCAACAATATTTGAATAACCTAAACGATGCCATATTGTGTAACTCCTGTTAATTTTCCTAATTAACCTAAAGTGGTCCCTTCTCCCTGAAACCACTTCTCTTGTCATCTTTTCTACCTGAAGAATGTTAAAGAATTCCTATCAAAGATCCTTTAACTTCACTCTCCATCTTAAGGCTATTACAGCAACCCCAAAACATGTTATTTGAAGGCAGAAAAAGTGATTGTGAACCTAACAAAGGTGGATAAAGAAAGTATTGGTGAGATAAATGAATTACACAGTGAAATATTAGCTATTGGAATCAGGGACTGTATCTTGCTCTAGACACTGGCACGTTGAGTGTGCTGAACAAAAAAAATTGTTTAATGAAACCATATCTTCATAGCAGGAAAAGGTATATAAGAGCCCTGATCCAAGCAAGAATCAATAGAAGTTTTAGACCACAGAAAGAAAATCTAATTACTTGCAAAATATTAACAAGTAGAAGTATTCACATGTAGGCATGGGTATAAAGTTGCAATATACAATTAAGTATTAGGGACTATGGATGCTTAAAGAAGGCTTACTCTATGACACTGAAATTTCATTGCTTTGGGGGCACTTCCAGTGTTATGACTAAACCCATTTATGCAGGTATCAAAGGTGAGAAATTGTTGGGAAGGGTACGTTTTAAAGCTCTTTGGAGCCCATTGGTAGTATCTAAATCATTGGTCTTTTTCTTGTACTATCCTTGTGTTATACTGTACTTATGGAGAATGCTGACTTTTTTTTTCAGCTCAAAAAGTTTTAATTTTTCCAAACAAAATTTTTCAAGTGGCAAATGAACAGAAATTCAAAAGTTGCAAATTTGCAGCTGCAGGCTGTGGGGAAAGGAAAACTACAGCCATCAAATCTGAAAAATATACCAGAATGGGAAAAAAATCAATTGATTGGCAGCTGTGGATATTTACATCCCTCTTTAATTGCTTAAAATCAGAGTCGGGAGACTTTACTAGACTTGGCAGCAATTCAAGTCGGGGAGTATTCCTTTTTTGGTAGGAGGCTGAGAACGCTGAACAGTATATACCTTAAAAAAAAAAGGAAGAGAAAGAAACTTGGAGAGCTAATTGGGAAGTTACAACCAGAGAAATCTAGAAGAAGCTCAGAGTCATAGTCTTAGGAGAATTAAAGAAGGAGCAAGTTTTAAAAAGCCTAGAAAGTCATCATCAGATGCAGAGAAATTAAATGTCATAGACTGATTGATATAGGCTAATATATTTGAAAACAGCAGTTAAAAAAAATTCAACAATTACACAGTTGAGTCGAGTTTTAACAAGGGAAGTTATACGACCGGGAGCTTACCCAAACAAAATACACTTGATACGCTGGCTAAAAGGTTGTTAGTTTATCAACAAAGTAAGCCAGGCTGAGATAATGAAATATTATGAGTCATCCTTCATTTTCCTTTCTTTCTGAGATGTCCAGTTACTTACTTTAGTTTCCTTATATACTATTCCAGAAAAGCTAACAACAGGAACACAGTAAATTATGTAATTATCTGACCAATTAAGGGATTTCTGTGATTCTCTTCATGTGTGTGCATGTGGGGGATTATGTTTTGTTTGTGGTGAAGGAGATAATTTATTTATGTATTCACTAAATAAACATTGTGTTAAATGATTACTCTGAACCAGGCTTGGTGCTGAGGACATAAAGAAGAAAAAGTCTCATCTTGAAACTCAGAGCTCTATATAACAAAGTATCCCCTTCGGATACCCAAACTCAAAGATGTTCAAGTACTTTATATAAAATGGCATAGTATTTGCATATAACTTATATTTGCATATAAGCTACAGTGGGGTATGGCTACACATCACTGCATTCACATGGATTCAGGGTAGTGGTCTGTGCATGGCAAATTGAAGTTTTGCTTTCGGGAACTTTCTGGGATTTTTTTTTTCTTTTAGTATTTCTGATCCAAGTTTGTTGGAATGTGCAATGTGGAACCCATAGATACAGAGGTCTGACTGTAGTCACATCCTAGGTGGAACTTAGGAAATAATCAAAATTGTCAGAGTCCTTGAGAATAGCGATGGTTGGTGGCTTGTCCTTTATTGCACTAAAAAAACACATTATAGCCCTCATTTTCTAAAAGCCTGCTCAAACCTATATTTTGAGTTTTGCTAAACATTTTAGGATCTCTTGAACTGATAACATTATTTACCTGTTCTTTTGGATGTAATGATGTAAGACCTATATTATTAGATTTTCTAATATTAAAGAACCTTAGCATTCTTGTAATAAACAGTGCTTGTTTGGAGTGCATTATTTTTAATATCATGCTGATTTTGATTTGTTAGTATTTTATTTAGACTTCACCTCTAAATTAAAAAGTGAGAGTTTTTTGTAGTTTTGCTTTTGTGGCCTATTTGTTGGGTGTAAGTACCAGGCTGATGAGACATTTGAAAGCAGAGATTGGGATGTTTTCCACATTATGTATTCTTAATGTTAGATTGAGTTTTATAACCACATTTTGCCTATATTCTATGTTTAATTGGTTTCATTACTTACCACTCACTGATTTATACTAACATGAGTAGCTGTTCTACCCATCTCTTATTAAAGGAAAGTTAATATAATCCAAAGCTCTGCCCCACTTGCCGGGATGCTACACAGAAGGTCTGCTTTCTGCTTTCTTTCATGTTTGAAATATCATTCTGTTACTTAGTGTCTTTTATCATTTAGGATGGCAAAGAAGTTTGAAGCCTGTCTGTGATTTTACCTACATAGAAGCAGCTCTTTCTACCTAGATATGTTTTGATTTTTTTTTTAATGTTTGAAATTTATCTTTTAAATTTTTAGTTTTCCAAGTAAATCAACAACTCCTCTTTTACCCCACGGAATAGTGATTGCTGCATTGTTATTATTTCGGTCAGTTTTCTTTTCTTTTTCATATTTTTTCTGTTCTGTGTGTTCTGCTTTATTTTTATGGGAGTGCTGTTTGGCCAGGCTCCTCCCAGGAGCCCAATCTTATATAGGAGTGGGATTTATAATCTGTCCTTCACGATTCCTACAGGCAGCTTTCATCCACTTTGACTCCAGAAGAAATGTGTCATTGTGTATGATGTATGGAGGGTAGCTTTTTTAGTTTGGGGGATTTTCATATTTCTTTCTCTCATTTCTCAAGTTCTGCATCTTGAAAGAGATTTGAAAATAATGGGTGTTAGAAATTTTAGTTAGGATTTTAGTTTTATTCAGAATTCCTGGATTAAGAGTTTCTATTAATATCCAGCACAAGACCTCACAAGTAAGAAATGCTCAAGCCTCAAAGGAAATGAGAATGGACATATGGGATTCTTTATTCAAAATGTGTCTTTAGGAGTGTAGCCTTAGAAACCGAGAACCATACAGGTTTCCTTTGTGGAGTATGAGAAGATGCATGAGGACAGAGCAACTCCTTTATGATGATATACATTCTTGTGAAGAAAAGGAAGGAGAGACAGACATACACTCGGGTTTCCAAGATGCATCAAACAGCATCTATAGTCACCCTGCTATAACATAAACCTTACCATGTCACTCTACTCAGAATCTCCACTGGCTTCCTGTTTTACACAAGAGCAAAAGCTAGGGCTTTGATAGTGCCTCTAAAGTGTGATGACTTGTTTCTCTCATGCTTCTCTGAGTCATCTCGTATTTATCTCTACCCTGAGTAGTCCGCCTTGTCTTTACCACTCTCTTATTATTTTGGCATGCTTGCCTCACTCCTGCCTCAGCACCATAGCACCATCCTTCCTGCTGCGTGGGATGCTGTCCCCACCAACACATGTACAACCCGGTTCCTCACGTCCTTGTGGGTCTTGATTCCAATTCGCCCTCTTATAATAGTAAGGCCACCCTACCTATGATTTTAATCTCTCATTAGCATTTCATGTCCTTATTCCCTGATTTACTTATTTTTCTTATCCCTACATAAAATGCTTTGCATTTCACTTATGCATCTTGTTTTTTGTTGGTCTCTTTCATTCTAATAGAAACTTCATGAGGGCAAGGCTTTTAGTTCATTTTGTTCATTACTGCAACCCCAGTTCTCAGAGCAGGGCTTGGCACATAGAGGCAAATCAATATATATCTATATAGTGACTAAATAATCAGATCTGATAACAATTGGCAATTATATAATTGATTGCTTATGGAATACAATTTGCAGTGTCCAGACTACTACTGGGTTTCTATCTGGAACTACCTACCATTGAGGTGAGACGTGAGCACTGTGGGTAGGAAGACGGCAGACTGTGGATTGAGTTCTCTTTTGGATTGCTTGTGCCCTGTAGCAAAGAAGGATACAAATGACAGAGAGTTATGAAAATCATGATGCAGATGATATAGCTCTGATGCTATAGGATACCAAAGGGTATTATTCTTTTGCAGAGCTATTTCTGGCCAGGACTGTATTTATTTACTGATGTTTATGTTTTATGGTGAGGCTTCTAGGGCTGACTTACAAGCAACATCCCTGCTCAAGCCCATTATGAATGTTAAATATTAGGAATTAATGGCTAAAGATTAAGAAACACCTTCATTATTGAACTTTAAAAAAAAGAAAAATCAAACGCCAACATGTTGCAGGTCTGATATATTTTAGCAACTCAATTACTTTCTCCATGAAATAGTTATCTTTTATCTTGAGTTGTGATAAAACAGGTTCTTAGAAATTCAACAGCATCAGAGGAGAACCCCTGTAACCTCTCATGGATGTCATTGGTAATTGCACATCTGCACTCTTTCTCTGCCTGGGATGATCTTCCCCGTATCCTGCATGGTGGAGTTTTTCTCTACATTTACTTCCAGGACCAAATGTTACCTTTAGAGAGAGAAACCCTCCTTGTCCTCAGAATTTAAAGTAGCCCAACCCAATATTCTCTGTCACTAGATTCTTTATTTTTCTCCATAGCACATGGCATTACCTAAAGTTAATTCGTTTATGTATATATTTATGTATATGCGTATTGGTTTGTTTGCTCCTTCACTAGAATATAACCTTCATGATGGGAAGAGCTGTCTGCCTTTTTCAGTACTTGTATCACAGCACATAAGATAGTGCCTACTCCATACAAGACACTCAATAACTACTTTGTTAATCAAATGAATCAATGTTGATCTCCTGAAGTACCTTAATAGCTCGGGTCTCAGATATTAGCGCTAAGTCCTGGGGCAGATGTTACAGATAATGAAGAGAAAACAAGAGAATAGCACTCAGGACACAAACGAAAATTAAAGGCCATCCAGTTGCCTTGTGTGTTATTGTATCATGTGTGGCATCTGGAAGCTGCTCTCACAAGTTCCATTTTCATACTGTCTGCAAACTGCTGTCACATCTGCTGGAAGTGATGCATTTATGGACCAAGGCAAGGGAGCTACTTTTGATTTTTTTTTCTCTTGTAAAGCACTCAAAAATACAATTCTAAAAGATAAAATGTCTAAGTGAGGATGGGTGAGAGAATAATGTGATTCAAATCAGGAACTTACGTAAGGATTAAATCTGGTTTTAACATAAAATGGTAGCTGAATTTTGGAAAACTGAAATACTAAAATAAGACTGAGGTGTAGGTATACTCTCAGTGACATTATATGACTAGGTTTGAATACAAGAAGTCATTTAACTAGGTTCTTATTTACATTAGCACTGCTCCAACATCACCTACAAATTTTATGTTTAGAGATATATTATATATTCAGTAGTTTTGTGGCAAAAATGGGCTCTTCATCACTCATTCATTCGATGGATATTTTTTCAAACATAAAACACATGCCAGGCACTGTGTTAAGTTCTAGAGATTCAACATCAACAGAAAACAGTCTCTGTCCTCTGGTATTCAACACCTACTGTCTAAAAGTCAATCTGCTCAGTTGTGGGGACATCATGAAGATCAAATGTATAAAGGGTTACTGTGCAAACTGTAAGTGGCATTCAATAGACATACAAACAAAGATCATCAAAACATGCATATGTGTGTGGAAGTGAGAGGCTGAGCTCATGATGGGTGTATGAATTGGGTTACAATATAGTTGGAGAGATGAAGGATATACAGACAAATAACATGGAGGCCAGGCATTCAATGTTATCTGTGCATCATCTAGGATAAGTGCTCCAGACATTCAGAGGAAGATCACTTCTTAATGGTAGAAGCCTTATGCAATTTCAAATAGGCTTTGAGGGATTAACAAGAATTAAATAAAAAGGAAAAAGGAGAAGGGAGCTATGTCATTGTAGACCAGATGATGAAGACTTGGTGGGAGCTGGATTCACTAATCTCTGAGGTCCCCCAAAATCTGGAAATTCATCGATTCTCTTTTGGGTCACAAAGATAAGGTACAGCTAGGGAAATTAGAAAAGGCCGAACATTTTCTAGGCAGTGGTCCTCAACACGTGGTCCTGACCCCTACAGCATCAGTCCCACCTGGGATTTGTTAAAAAATGCACATTCTCAGACCCTGCCCCAGGCTAAATGAGCAACTCTGGAAGGCCTGGAAATCTGCATTTTAACAAGTCTTCCTGGAGATTCTGAGGCATGTTCGAGGTTGAGAACCACTGTTCTAGGGGATGGGGATGGAAAAAAATTAAAAAAAAAAGAGCAAAGTTAAAGGCCAACTATGACTGAGGTTTGGGGTTGCTTGCCACTCACCTGCCAAGTGAATCCCAGATGCAGTATTTTTGTGGGCTCTGGGCTAGGAGAACTTGAGTTGACCAGGTCACCTACCAGCTTTTTCTGGCTCCTTCTTGATCTGTGTATTTGGTCGGTACTTTTCCTCTGTGGTCATGCTGTTCCCACCCTCTGGATGCCCTTCCTCTGTCTCCATTTATGAAGTCTACCTGTTATTTTAGGGCTTCTGTGAAGTATTGAAAAGATTCTTTTTCCTGAAAACTTTTCATAGCAATGTCTACGTGACTTATTTGCCAGTTTTTATTTCATTTATTATTTAAACTTCTTTATTGAAGAATAATATACATATGAAAAAGTGTCACTACCTTACTTGTATAGCTTGAGGATTTTTTTTTAATTTGGAAACTTAATATATTTATGGAAGTAGCACCCATATCAAAGAACAAAACATTACCAGCACCCAGAAGCCCCTCCTGCTTGCCAGTCAGTCCCTATTCCCAAGGTGAAAGAATCAACTACCTTGATTTCTAACAGCAGATATTAGTTTTGGCAGCTCTTACCTATAATTGTTCAATTGGTTTTCATTTCATCCAACCAAGTTACTTGATCATAGAGCCCTGTTTTGTCGACCATTTCATTGAACTGCTTAAGTATCATTTGTAACAGCAACACTGAATTGTTGAAATACTGTTTCTGATAACATACTGTCACTGCAAACCTCTGAATGACATCATACTCTTAGAGACTGTACACTGGGAAACAGATGCACAATCATATTATCTACTACCAATCGGGCAGCAGAAGGCAAACAAGGGAGCTAGGCAAACCTGTCTTACAGTAAGGCTTCTGGGAGTTTTTCTCTTATTTTCCTTGCCCTTTGACACCTAACTCCCCTGTTCTTTGAGCTAAGAGGCCTGAGGTAAATATCTCAAAACTCCACCCCCCTTCATCATCACCTTCCTTTCCTCTCAGCATCATCTTCTTGACATGTATTGCCCTTCATTCCATTACACTTGGCTAACCTTTCCTGGGGCGAGGCAGGTGTCAATTCTTCCCCTCCCCTGAGCACTGCCTTACCCTCTTCAGAAATGGTTACCTGTGCATTTATTTTCTCTTTGGTGTCCATTCATTAGACCCTAAAATATAAGCTTCAAGAGAGTAAGGGTTGTTTATCATTGTCTTGTTTATCATTGTCCCTGTAACACCTAGAACAGGGCCTGACACATAGTAGGTACCCAACAAATGCTCCTTTGAAATAATGAATTGTATGCATGAGTAATCAAGTTTCAAATGAATACATATTTAAATTAGCAGGTTTTAGAATTTGAAATATCTTGGCTCTGTCAGTGACTAACCATTTGACCAATCAAGTCATTAACTTCCCTGTGCCTCAGTTTCTTCCTTTGTAATATTGGGACTGTGGAGGTTGTCAAAGTTCTCGAACTCAGCAGTGAGCATGAATGAAATACGTGATGATGAGGACTATGGCAAAAGGCTTTTTAAGGGACCGTCTCCACTCAGATCCAGTAGATTATTACAAAGGGAAAACATGTGTCTAATATTGCTTCAGATTCTAGCATTTTAGAGATTCTGAAACTCTAGGTTTTTCTTAAGTGAAGCTCTCATAAATTGTTCACAGTGAATTCAATTCAGAAACTGAAAACACCATTAGCTGACAGTTACCCACACTATAATGCTCTTTGCTCTTGGGGTGAGGTCAGTACTTTGACCCATTGATCATGTCATCTTCCTTAACCAAAAATAATGTATATTTGAATATACAATTCATCAGATTTCTCAAGATTTCTTAAACATAAAGAGAGACTTGTAAAGTGAACCTTTTTATATTTCTGGAAGAGTGGGAGTAGTAATCTTTTTCCACAACTGTCTTTTCTCTGTGTGTGTATATTTCTGTATAATGCCGTTTTGATATCAGAACATTTTGATAGCAAAGTGGTCACTACTCGAATTTCAAGGGCCACTGTTTTTTACAGAATTTCAAACCAAATAAAGGTCTATATATGAATATATTGTCTTACAGTTAATGTTTCCTATACATTTAAATTTAATTACTAACCATGACATTTAATAAAAAGCTGACTGATGAAAAATTAAATCAACTTAGATATAAGACAGTGATATCAATAGGAGAGTGGTTGAACAAACTAACTTACTTGACAAAATATGCAAGTTTCCTAAAATGACAATAAACCTCTTTTACAAAAAATGAGAAGATAAAATATGATCTAATATTAAATTAAAAGAGTGAAATACTATAAGGTATTTGTAATATACAGCTAATTTTGATAAGTTGTTGCGTTAAAAATATTTGTAGAAAAAAATACCAAAATGTTGAGAATGGATGGGTTAGGGAGGAAAATTATAAATGATCTTTCTATGTTTTTGTAAATACATTTTCTGAGTAGTGACTGTCATTTAAAATTTTATATCTTTGTGTGTGTGTGTTTCATCCTCTACCAAATCTATTGCATAATGTAGAACACATATTTATTAATGGAACAAAGTGCAAATGAGTCATAATATCAAACTGGATCTTATCCTGCTATATTCATGATTTTTTATTCTGAATTCGATTGTCAGATCTGCTTCACTCTGCCCACATGCATGCCTTTCCTAAACATTCAGATGAAAGATGATTTACCAGGAGACCAGGCGCTAATTTCCTTAGCATCTTCTCTTAAACAAATAGCCAGATGCTTCCTCAGTGGGAGAAAATGAGCTGTCTTAGTTATCACAGAGATTAGAAGAAATCCCTAATGGGACACCTGCAGGAGCATGTAAGGATTAAGCCATCTCTGGACGAATACCCTGGGGCTTGGTCAGCTTCTCACTCTGGCCACCTTAGGTCTGGGCACCTCTGCAATGTGCATTTGACATGCTGAGGAAACAGGTTTAGAAAGAGAAGTCAGGGTGTGCACAGGGAACTCATTTGTTGGCACGGCTTTCTTGCTGTGTTTCAGGAAGAACAAGAGAAAACTATGTTGGCAGAAGCCCTATTTAGAGCTTAGAGCACATTAAAAGAAATATATTAAAATATGATGTTTGATCAGTTTTTACACTCCAAGCCTCATTCAAAAATGAGGAAAATGGCATGCCTCCCTGGAAGATGGTTTCTATTTTTAGGATTATGAGTAAGTTAGATTTAGGGATGGGGGAAGAGGTAACTACAGGGTGTGTGTGTGTGTGTGTGTGTGTGTGTGTGTGTGATGGGGAGAGAGAGAGAGAGAGAGAGAGAGAGAATTCAACAAATAAGAAACTGCTTGACATTAAAAAAAGAAAGGAACTGCTTGACAATGTTCAGTGCTAAGCCAATGATCAAAACAGCTGAGATCCTAATGAGAAAACCAACCCTTCATGAGAAGTTCATTTGAGAGAACATTCCAGGCAGAGGGAATGCAGAACAGCATCATAAAGTAGGAATGAGCTGGCAGTTATTAGGATGAAATAGAAGGCTGTGAGGATCTGGCTGGTGAAGAGGGAGGCCTGGAGGACATGGTCCTGAAGAGGGAGACAGAAGCAAAGCAATGCAGAGCCTTTCATCCAGGTTGAAGGATATTTTCTTAAGTGCCTAGGAAGCCGTTGAAGGTTTCTACATTGGGGAATTGGGATGATTTGATTACCATTTTAAAAATATTACTCTGGCTTATGATGACATACTTTTCAATATTTTCCATTTATAGTCTTGCCTTTGAACATCTAGGCTCTAATCCAAGGCAGCAGACACAAAATGGTGACATGATTAGGAAAAGCCTCTCTTTAGAGCACCCATTCTGGACCAATCTGTAGCTTTTATGTGCACATTATCATTGCCCCTGAGCCATAATGGGCCCAAAATTGGAGGCAGCATTCCACCTGAGTCATCATCCAAACCACTTTACGAAGCCATCATCTATATAAGTCTCTAGATGCTCATTCATTACTCATAAGGCCCAACTTTTCTCAGTTTATGAGAAATATCAAAATCACAGATATGTATGCTCATATTAACACCAGTTTGAGTAATTCTGTTTTGTTTTGTTGTTTTAAGTTGTCATGAAGAATCCCTCCACACATTAAACATAACAAATGCAGCAACAGTACAGTTTTATAACTGTGTACAGACTGTGTATGTGTTTGGCTTTTTTTTTTTTTCATTAATTCTATCCTAACCCTTCAGTGTCTTGGCAAAAGGAACATATCAGTATTTTGCCAGACTCATGTTATTTCAAGCAGAAAAAGAAAGGCCATAATGGTAGAAATAAGCCTTGGGGGAAATAAGAGATTTCTTTTCACTAAACCACCATAATATTAAACCTAATTCGAGTATAAATGTTCTCAGTTCTCCTCCTCTCAAAGCCCATAGTGGGAGCATATGCTTTCTCCTCAATTTCCCAGGTCTTTAAGGACAGTCTGATCTTTGCCAGAGAAGTTTCTGGACTTTTAGAATAAAAGAATGGAGGATGGGCAGATAAAGAAGCAGAGTCTACAGAAGGGAAGTTGAGGGCTTAGCAGGATACAGGTTAAGTTGACCTAAGTGGGAGTGAGCTGAGGAAAGGGAGGGTACATAGAAGGCTTTTCAGCAGAGGTTGGAGGGAATAAATTAAGGAGAATGTGATGAAGAATGAGAGGGACTGGTGGTGAGTAGAGAGTGAGAATTGAGAAGGAGATTTGAGAGAAGTATGCTGAAGTGATGAATTGATCAGAATGCTTTCTCTCTTCTCATCTTTCAGGTTTTTTTGTTTTTTTCTGACCTAGTTTTATACAAATACTTGAGTGCTTGGATCAGCAGTTCCAAAGGGTACAAATATAGGTAATTTATTATTATTGTAATTATTAGTTTCAGGTGTACAAAACAATGCATCAGTTATCCTTTTCACCCCTCACAAAGTGACAACCCCCCTCCCCATCCACTACCCCCCCACCCCCGATATCATACATATCTATTACAATTCCATTGACTCCATTCCCACTCTCTACTCCACATCACATGGTTATATATGTATTAAATTATAGTTGACATATAATATTATTCAACAGCAGCTTCAGATGTACAGTGCAGTGGTCAGGCAGGACGGGGGTGGGGATGAGGGAGAGGGGAAGGGACGAGACAATATAGGTAATTTTTAAAAATTCATTTGGTGAGAAGAAATGCAAGATGAAAAAAAATGGAAAGGTGACATATGGAGGAAAGGCAGATTAAAATAAAGGAGGAAAACATTCACAAGTACAGTTAAGGATTTTTATGTCTTATTCTTTCAAACACTTTTACTGTATAGTGTTTCTTTTTTCTAATACCTGAAAGAAGCCATTTTCTTTCTCAGTGACATTGAATATGGGCACAAACCACAACACGTACATAGCCTGGAAATAAAAGGTGCTCGGGGATGTGGACTAAATTTACCTGTTTCAGTTTCATCTTCCTTCACAACCTTTCCCATTCTTCATATATCAGTAATAGCCATCATTCACCACCCCCAACACACAAACCCTTCCTTACCTTCATGTTGTTTGCTCAGCCAGAAATGCCTTTCTCTTCCTCTTCTCAATAACTTATTAAATAGTGGTCTGGAGTATACATTCTATGTGTTAATGGTTCCAGATCAGGTGATACTCATGCTGAGAACAAATATTCAGTCTTCTCTTGCCCAAATTACTTTTGAATGTGTATGAAAAGAATTTTAAGTATAATACCTTAAGCAAAAATCTCCATCAACATTGAATTCTATAGTGATTTTCTTAATTCTCTCGTCTTTCTGTGTATCACACACAAAGCCATGCACCTATAAAGCACACATATATAAACAATTTCACATCCTTCTCCCAACCTCACGTATATGAGTATACTAAGGGTAACAAATCTTTGTGTATTAAACCATTATCTAGAGTCATAAAATTGTATCTCAGTCCTGTGTTGGCCAGTGAGCAGCTGCATTCCCAGGAAATTTACAGTGTTTTAGGTAACCTCATTAGTAAAAATGAATTAGCTATCTTCTAATTTCAAAATGCTAGTAAATCTGCATAGAACATTAATATATATATTATATATATATATATATATTATATATATATTATATATTCACATACAGCCTTATTTTATACCTTAAATAATATAGTTTAAATATTGGGACACATATTATTAGAGTTATAAAGAAGACAGCCTTTTCAGTTGAATAACTATGATTGTAAGCATGCCTAAATGCACTAGCTCTCTCTAACATGTAGACAACGCATGGACGTGGCTAATCAAACACTCTAATAAATAACTCCAACCATACGGTAGGTTGACTGGGAATGGAAGCCTGGTCACCAGGCTCAGGGTAATGATCACCGAGTGATTGTCTTTTACTGTTCAGAGAAAGGACATCCATTCACATGCCACACAAAATTCTAAATCAGTTCTTCAGTTTGCTGTTTAAATGTGAAGTAGCCAAAACATGATTAAGCACTTAATTTTGAGAAAGAGGATTCTTGAAGAAGAGGAACTTAATTATACCAAAGCTGCAATAGTAAACAGTGATTTTCACTTATAACCTACTCACAAAAAAGGGCAAGCCATTCAAAGAGTAAGCATGAATAAAAATTGTTTTGAATTGTAAAAGAATTGCATAAAGTGCAGAAAGTATATTCTCCATCATATCATTGATCAATGATAATATTTGCATTTTTATCTTTAATAAACTAAAGACAAGAAAGAGAGGAACATGAAGGGTACAAATAATAAAAATAATGACATGTTCACTGTCTTCTATTTGCCCAAGAATTCATAAATAAGTATAAAATCTGAGTAGGGGCCAGCTATATCTATGGATGATTCCAGAATAATAACTAGAGGATCCAAATAAAGGTTATTTTTGTAATTGTGTACATTAATTGAAATAGATGAATTAAGAATTATAAACAGTCTAGCTTGCTGTTCACATACATAATAGACTAGATTAACCATTTTGGAATTCACTGGCTGGAAAAAATTCACAGTTTTTAAATCAGTTGCTTATTAAAAAAATAATGGAATAATAAGAGATATTGATATATGCCATGTTTGTTTCACAACAATATTGTGTCAGAAGCAAGATTTGAAACTATTCCCAAAATTGCAGGAATAGGTTTCTGGATCTGTGTTTCAGTATTTTCAGTACAATTATATTTGGTAAATAGGGTTTTTGGTATTTTTTTTATATCTTTGTTTTGAAAAGACAAACAACATTCTTACTACATCTATATAAATCGTGAGTGACTGATGGAAAAAGATGAGAAGGGATGGAACAGTAGAAAATATATCAGAAATATCTCTAAGAAGGAATTACTTATGTTTAGAAACTCAGTAGTTTATGGCAACCATTATGAGCTAAGGGTATACAATACAACTAATGTAAGGAAAATATAACAATAAAAGCACAAAATTTTAATTAGAAAGGACAAACCCCTATTCTTTCTAGTATAATCAAAAGGACCATTAAAATATACAGTTTACCTGTGAAGAGAGAATGCCTGAGCAAGAATCTGCAACTGAAATGACAAGATCAGAGATTATGCAACCAGCCTTTGAAAAAATATACATTGTAACTTGTAAAGTGAAAATCTGAGATGCACTGAAAAAATATAGTCGAAACAATTATTTCATCAACCACTCTCCTCTCCTTCCAGCATATGCCAAAGGAAAGCATTCCATCTCGAAGGGTCCCCTCTTTCCACAGATGTCCTTCATACCAGAAAAATGGCGGTCCACCAACAGCATTTGCAATGGGTGGCATGGAAACGTGGCAGGTGAGGCTTCTTGAGAGTGCAGACCAGCCTCTGGCAAAGAAAGGCAGGTCAGCACTCAGCACTCAAAGCCTGGATGCCAGCTGAAAACCACCCCAGTGAAGTTATTCAAACAGCACCGTCACTCGCGAATATACCTATTCTTTTAAAATCAAATTATTGATTTTATTCTGTTTCTTAATCCCAGAATTCTCAATGCTATGCAATTTCAGAGAGTTAAAATCTGGAATAAACCCCTTGAAAAGGGGCAGAATTTATTTCTAAACTAACGCACCAGGTGCTACTGCATGCTTTTCTGCTTCCTCTACCCTTAATACTTTTTTCTTTTCTTTTTTCTTCCCCAGGCCTTTCCACAAAAAAGGTCTGCTACTCATTGTTTCAGGTAACACTGGTTTACATACATATTGCAGCTTCACTGAAGATGTCACTGGCAGAAAGCGGTGAGTTGCTAAGAGCAACTCATGGAATTTTCTTGAGGAAATGAAATCTATTGACACAAAAACAATTAATGCAAAACTATAACGTTAATGTAAACCTAAGATATAAAACAATATAAAATATAAATAACGCTTAAGATTTCTATCCAAGTGGATGTTACTTTACACAAATAATGTTTTTCTGAAAAAATTTATGTAAACTATGTAAATTTTTACAAACTTTTATATAAATTTTTATATAAAACTGAACCATTTCTTATATAGATTATAAAACTAAGTTATTTTGAGAGTATAAACTTAATATTTTCTGAAGTGAAGACTCTTCCAAGGTTTACACAGATGCTAAGATCTTCATTCATTTACTTTTTTGTAATGTGGACATTTATAATATTTCCATGAAGAATGCATACCTAGAGGGTCAAAATTAAATAGGAGGTTGGATTGAATTGGTGGATTTATTGAGTGTAGATAATCTATCAGATAATTCACATTCCAGCCTGAAAGAGATTTCTCCTCGGTCTTTTTTTTTTGAGGGTTGGAGAATGGGAGTATCACATGCAACATTTGAACACGGTCCCATTTATTTTGGCCACAGAAGCACAGTGTTTAGAAGAAGCATTCTTTGTTGAAGTTGCTGGAGATTCTCATGCTGGGATATGACACATGACAGTGTGTGACAGCCACATTGGTGTGGCAAAGACACAGCGGGAATTATTGCTGGTATTGTCACTGCTGTGATTCACATCCAGCTCTGTGTAATCTTTTAATCACTAACCTTCCTTTGAAATATTTACCTATAATTGTCTTGTCAAACAAGATTTTTAGTTACTCTCATTTTTCATCATTTGTGTTTTCTCTGCATATGGTTAATAAAAGCCTGTGTCTTTAATTTAAACTTCCCAAGCTTCTGATGCTCTCTGAAACCCATGAGCAACTTCCAATTCCAGAAATAGCAAGGCAAACTTCTGAGCTGTTGTGAAAGCCTGTTTTAATACAGCGTGTGTTTATTTAAACTCAGTGCCAATAGCTCCTTGGTGGTGATTTCTGCTTATAGCCAAAGGTTAAATAGGCCACGGAGAATAATTGTAAGAGTGCAAGGGGTTGTTCTGTGACAAGTCTAATGCCCTGTAGGGAATAAAGTGCTGGCGTTTGTAGCCTTCTCCTTTCAGGAGTAAGTCCTGTCTTCATTTCTCATCATTGGACCATTAGACTTGTCAAATTCTAATACATTGTTAAGGTTCCCTAGGAACCCAGATGTGAATGCCCCATTTCTCCTTGTTGGGATGGAAGAAAACACGCAGTCATATCTCTTAACACAAGAGATGACAGACACCCTAACCAGAAAAAGAGCCCAGCCCGTGCACAGAGACCAAAAGGCAAGTTTAGTGTTTCTGTTCTTGCCCATGTGCAAAGAACTCATGATTCTTTCTGGAAAATAGAAAAAAAGAACCCCTTAAAATCACAGAAGGAGGTGAAACATGAATACATAATATAAATAAAGTTACTTGAATACACGTAACACAATTGCATGAACAAGAAAAGAAATTTTGCAAATGGCAGCCATTGAAAAGTTAAATGCATTATGACCTTAAAAGTTAAGATTGTTTCACAATTTATCATAGAAGTGTAGAAAAAAATGTTTTATTTTTCTTTCTTCTTTTCTGTTTTTTTTCCTATTTAAAAAATGTGCAGAATTGGTTGTATGCTTTTATTTAAATGAGTTCTCAGAGATTAAGCCTCCTGACAGTCATCGTGGCAAAGCCACCTGCCTTCAGCACCAGCGTCCCTGTCTTTCTGTACTGACTGAGTCACATGCTCTCTCTGCTGTCCCCAGCAACAGGTGTCTCATTAGCACCTGAGCGATGCCAGCTTCTGAGGAAGGCTGTGAACTGATTAAACACATGCTCCATTTTTATCTCTTTATGAGTCATTACTTAAAGGTTTTATCACCAGATTGCCACACTTAATTACGTGGAGCCATAATTAAATATGAGCATTCTTAGGCCTGCTTTTAAAATTTCAGTTTAAGCTTCAGTGACATGTTTTGCTATTTTCTAATTTGAAGCTAGCTTTAAAAGAACTGAAGGAGGTGCTTTTTTTGATGGGCGCAGAGTGGGATGGGATTTTTATTTTTTTTCATACAACAGTTATTGGTTGTTTCTTTTTTAAATCTGAAAGAAAACAAAAAACAAAACCTACATGGCACTTAAAGACCTAGCGAGCATCATCAGAAGTAGAGGTAATTACATTAGAGTGCATTAAGTTTGTTTTTATAGGATGCAAGAAAGTAGGATATTGATTGCTTTATAAATTACAACTTAACTAGAATACTAGGAAACCTCAGGCAAAATTAGATGACTAACTGAATTCTCCATTTTCCTTGTGTTCTGAAGATATCTGTTAATTGGTTGAGGACATTATAGAACAAAAGTATGCATCTTTTCAAGAAGGTTACAAATAGCAAAAGTTTCTTTTCCCTGTGTTTATTTGCTCAGACCTCCTCCAAACTGTCCTATATGTATAACTCAGGCTAAACTAACACCCCTTTCCCCATCCTTCATTTCTTAATTCATAGCAGCTGACCACAAGGTTTGGTTTTATTGTTACACTTAACTATGGCTTCTCCAGGATGCTGAATGAAGTCATGAATCCTTCGATGTTCTCCAAATTCTTATTGGCTGATCACCATAAATAATTTTAATAGTGGAGATTGTGACCCTTAGACCCCTTCATGGTCTAACCCTCCCTTCTATACTCAGAAACAATGAGGAAAAATAGCCACTTCACTTCCCTCTTGAGTTCTAGAAATGAAAAGGCTAGATTGTGTAAACCATACAAGTTATGTACATTTCCTTACAACAGATTGAGTGCAATCACGCAAGAACATTTTGAAAAAGGGGAACATGGCCTTTCCCTTTGAATGTCACTTGAGAAGACACAAAATCTGAGGGCGCTATGATAAGGACACTTTGAAGGGTCCCCCTGCCCTCTAATTAGCATGCAGACTGCTCAAGCACCCTGTTCTTCAAGACTCACAGGCTGAAACAATCCTCCTTTGTAAAAAACCCTTTACCTTACCTCAGGTAGAGATTTCACTCTAGTTTCCTCTAAGGCCATCTAATCTTGAAAAGTGCCCTGGACATCAGTGGATGTTCCTTCTGTCTTATCCTATAGGAGCTAGAGAGGTTGCAGGGAATATAATGGTGGAGGACAGGCTGAGGTCCCATAAACAAAGATCCAAGTTGACTTTTTGGTGCAAACTTTTATTTTCAATCTCCTTACCAGTAAGAACCACAGCTCTGCTGGTTCCTTCACTAGTAGACCAACTCTTCCAACTTTCTTGCCTTGTGTTGCAAATTTAAAGTACAAAACAAAACAAAATGAAGCCCCACAAAATCTGTACTGACTGGATTCAGAAAAATGTGAATAGATTGGCTTTCATTCATGAAAAATCCAGAAGTAGTTCTTGCTTCAGCCATTCATCCATGGCCTGATGAAAGGGTTTAAGCAGTATCACCAGACCTGGAGTGTTCCCCTCTATTTCTCAGCCCCCTTTGAATTGGTTCACCCCAGGTAATGGGAGCTGAAAATGGGAGAAGATGTCAAAGAAAAAAAAATTACCGATCAGAGTTAAACAGACAAAGAGAGATTTATTCAAGAATGTTGCAATAAAAGAGAGAGATTGAACTCAATCCCACTAAAACAAAAGGCAGGAGGGTTTTTAAGCACTGGGGGAGCTAGGGGAAAAGTACTGGAGGACATTAAGAGGGAGTTTGGTCAATGTGATTAGGCCATTGGTGTTTGTTAATTGGCACTTGTAAAGGTTAAGCTCCTACCCTTCCCAAGACTGGGAGACAGGGGCTCTACCATTACTGATGACTGAAATGATTATATTTAAAAAAGATTGTTCCCATGTCCTAGAGAAAAGCATTCCTGAGTTGTCAAACTGGCAGGAAGTAGACAAAAGATTTACATCTTAAAGGAGCCAAAGAAGAATTTACAATCAAAAGTATTCTAAAGTAAATGCTCTGAGAAAAGGGAGGGCAAGGTCCCATAGTCAGGAAGAAATCTGGCTAAAGTTTAGTCCAGCTGAGAGAAACATTTTGGTCAGAGGGACTCCTCAAATGAGAATCAGAGGCTTTGAAAGAATGTGCTTTGAAGCCATAAGCAATGAATAGATAACCACTAATCCCACCTTCTATAGCCTAAACTCATTTTGAGGAAAAAATTCATAATTGCCTAAAGAGCAAGGCTTTGGCCATGTCATTAGAATAATGGCGTCCCATTAATGTGTTGGGTGCCTTTGGTGCCTTTCTATTTCAGTTTGCAACTGGTTCACACTCCAGATTTTCCCTACAAGACACAGGTAAAGAAAACGTCATGTTAAAAACAAACTAAACTAAATCAAATTAATTTGGGTACCATCTTTAGTTTAGACAAGTCCAATGATATAGGAAAGGGTCTTTGGTCTTCTAACCCTTGCAGCTGCTTTGTTTAGAGCTCCTGACCCACAGACATCATTGTCCACTACAATCCTTTGGCTTCATTTGTGTGTGTGTGTGTGCCTACTTTTGACATAAAGATTTTGACAAAAGGATCCTAAGTTGTAACACTAAAAATCCAACCTCTTGGGGCCTACCTTCCAGAGAGTACATAGATCTGCACTAGTTGAGGGACCTCTCCACCTAAAGGAATGACCTTTCCTGTCTTTGGGAGACCATCTTTCTCCTACTGAGTCACTTCTTTGTTCTAAACTGAGCAAACGTCTCACTTCTGACCTCAAAAAGCTGCCACAGCCTAATTCCTTAAAAGAGAAGCTGATGTGAAGAAACTTGATCTTTAAACACAAAAGGTTGGCTGTTCTTTCAGCTAGGGAAGGGTGGAGTGACACGTTTTTTGTTGTTAATTTCATTTCTATACCAATGAGAACAGGATAGAAATTAGTACTTCCATACATTGTTCTGCTGCATAATTTTTAATGCCTCATCTCTTATTTACCCAGGAAATAGCTCTGCCTTCAATTAAATTATTTGACTTATATTTTCTCTCTGAAATATGTGGATAAGATAGGATGTGGTAGAGATGAATTTATCCCACCACGTATAGAAATGTGATTATGCCGTTTATTTTGCATTTAAGTAGGACCATTTCATCCTGCTAGATTTGCACTTTAGTGACCCTTCTTTTGAATTTAAATTTTGTCATGTAGACTAAGTGCCTTGGCAACAGAATGATATAGACAAAGTTTAATTTGATGGCGTCCTAACACTACCTAATTCTTTCTGTATACACTTGTTTTTGAGCCTCAGAGAGAAATGCAAAATAAAATTTAGAAAAAAAAGGCTACTTGGAAAATAAGGAATGTGTTAAGTAGGGGTTAGTTTAAAAATGAACAGAAAAATATGGGAATGAAAATCGTATTACTAAGACAGTGTTCCACACAGTTTAGGGAAAAGTGGGTTAGAGGTGAGAAAGGTGGGCTAATGCCCAAATGGCAGGTGAAAATCATGTATTAAAAAAAGTGTTTTTGCATGTTTGGAAAAATAAGATTCATAAGAATGAATAAGATGGGTTAAAATATGTCCCTTTTAGATGTGTTTTTAACCCATCAGCTACACTTACATTATGAGTATATAGTAATTCAACTGCCCATTTTTTCTGAACCATGATAGGTACCCAATAAATGCTTGTGGAATAGAGGTTCTTTTTTTGATTCACCTCTGATTTTTAATATTTTTAATAGATTTTAATAATGCCAAACTCATCTTTTAAGGTATCATTATTATGCTTTAATTTGTAGCAGAAGTAACAGATTTTGGAGTCTCAGAAAATATAAGAAATGCACTTTTTATAGCATGTAGTTTTTTTTTTTGGTGTTTTTTTTTTAAAGATTTTTATTGGGGAATTGAGGGATGGGAACAGTGCTGGGGAATTGGGGGAAGGGGAACAGATAAGTTGCTGTCATTTTGTTCTTCAGTCTAGTTGTGGAGGACGTTGCTTCACTGGCCCAAGTTGGCACCATCATTGCGCTCTTCCCAGGCGAGGCACATCAGTCACCAGCTTCTGGACGGCCGCTCACACTGGCTGCTGGCTACACACGGTAGCCCATGGCAACCCACTGCCACAGGGAGTGCAGCCTACACTGTCGCCGGCTACTCACGGCAGCCCAGCTCCAGGTTGAGCTGTTGTTCAGCATCTTAGCTGTAGAGAGCAGTGTCACTGGCCCTCATATGTGGGATCCGAACCGGGGCCCTCTGGCGTCCCAAGCCCATTCTTAACCATCGCGCCACTCGGCCGGCCCAGCATGTAGTTTTTTAAAAGAGCATTTATTATTTATGGTGACCTTGAGATAAATACTTAATATAGCCAAATGCTTGTTGTTGTCCGCAAACAATTCCCTTCTCCCTGCCCACATCTGGGGGTATTTTCAAGGAAATACTTTGAAGAAACAATGAGGGGATTCAAAATCCCACATTTATTCCTTAGGAATTTGTGTAGAAGGAAACATTCTGAGAAATTTACATTGTGTATTCGTAATTCAAATATGCACAGCATGGAGACTTTCAGAACATTTCAGGATCTTCAAGGACAGTTGATCTGGTCCTAATAATGCAGAGATAGTGGGAGCCAATTCCTCTCCATTCTGAAACATTTTTTTCTAATTCTCAACACTTCTAGTTTAAATGTTTAATGTAATGTCTTTATTGTGTGTGCTTTGCAACAATATTTTTTTCAGAGGTTACTCTGAATTTTGTGGGCTGTTATTGTATATATGTTTCTACATGAAGAATTTTCCCAGTGAGTGTTTAATTGCCAATATTTTTGTTTAAAAGCTACTGGAAATAATCTAACATCTCTATTTTTCAAATGGTTACTGGAGAGTGTCAAGTATATTATAATGATATAGAATTCATATTTTTAACTAGTGCAAAAATAGCACTACAACGTACCCATCCTTGAAGAATTTAAAGGCTATGTTAAGCCTTTATAATGTGATTACAATTCTACTAAGAGTTTTCTACTGTTTAGCATTTTTTTTTCAGATGCTATTAGAGGGAACAAAGATAATAAAAAAGCCAGAATATTTTTATCTCATGAGGATTACAATTTGGGATAGAGATGATGTGACGATGTGTGTGTGTGTGTGTGTGTGTGTGTGTGTGTGTGTGTGTGTGTGTGTGTATGTTTTCCCTCACCAAACAGGCAACACTAGCTGAGTGTCATATAATTTAACTCAATTCTGACACTCACTACCAGGAGATAGCATCACATTCCCAGAGGTTAAGAGCTCCATCCCAGGAGACTACGCACCAATTCAGATGTCAATCACAAACAGTAGGTTGCCAGGTTACCCACAATTTCTGTCCTACTTGGCTAAAAATTGGAGGTTCCCATGACCTCCTCCCCCTTGGATTCAGTTACTTCCTAGAACAGCTCACAGAACTCAGGAAAACACTTATGTTTATCAATTTATTAAAGGATATGATGAAAGATACAGATGAACCATCTGATGAAGAGCTACAGAGGGCAAGTTCGGGGCAGATTCTGATAGGAGGAGCTTTTTTCTCCATGGAGTTGGGGTGCATCACCCTCCTGGTACGCGGATGTGTTCACCAACCTGGAAGCTCCTCAGACCCTATAATATTGGGATTTTATGGAGGCTTCATCACATAGGCATGATCAATTATTAATTCCATTTCTAACTCTTTCCTGTGTAGAGAATCAGGGGTGAGGCTGAAGATTTCAAGCTTCTAATTGTGGCTTAGTCTTGTTGGTGACCAGCCCCCATTCAGGAGCCATTCACGAACCTACTGAAAATCACTTCATTAGAACAAAATGCGTTTCTGTCATCCAGGAAATCCCAGGGGATTTAGGAGCCCTGTGTCAGAAACTGAGGTCCAAGACCAAATATTGGAAGTGAAGATGCTTCTAGTGCTCTTATCACTTAGGGAATTAACAAGTTTTAGGAGCTCTCATCAGGTGAATGAGGGGTGCTCCTAGCACCCCTATTGCCAATGGTTTCAGGGCTCCTGTGCCAGGAACTGGGGGCACTTGTTTTTTATTATCTCAAGATGGACAAACAAACAAAACTAAGCACAATACATGTTAATAACTAAGTAACTACTATTGGACTTTTTTTTTCTTCTGAAGGCAATTGTACATTCTTAAGAACATTAAAAAATAGAACCCAAAACTTGAAGGTTTCAGAGAGCAGACAGATAAAGGAGGAAGATTGAATGTAGAGGAAGGGGATGGCCCTGGTGAGTTTCACATTTTTTATGGTTTCTAACCTAAGGGCAGACTTGAACCTGCGCCCTGGTGCAGCTAAATCTCCCATAGAAAACTCATTATGTTTTGGCTTGAAAAACTGAAGACAGATGTTAGGACAACTACAGCCACTGAACAGCAAGGAGAGAAAATGCCCAAGAGGAGGTAGCTCGAGTGGTGGACTCCCACAATTCTGAATCTAGAATACATTCCATGGCAGAGAGATATTTCATTTATTATGGAAGCCTGAACTCTAAAGCCTGAAACAGTGGTTTTGCAAATAGTGGGTGCTTACAGTAATAGTATGCAATGTTTACGGGGTACCTATAATGTGACTAAAGTTAAAGATAGACCAATAGAAATTTTTCATCAGATCGAAACAACACAAAGATAAAAAATAGAAAGTAAGAAACGCAATGAAATGTAAGCTCTATAACAGAGTTTTGCTAGAGGGTCAGTGAAGAGTGACTTTTAAACTGATCCTTGAAGGGAGAGTAGGCCTATACTAGCCCACACAGCCCCAGCAAAGTGGAAAGCAAAACAAAGACCAGAAAAACTGATGGGGCAACATATGTAGAAGTCCATGGCTTGAATTCAAGGATAAGCTCTAAGCTTAAGTACAGGAGGGAGGAGAGATGCACACTGTATATGTGATAAGGAATTGGAAGACATTAGGAAGCTCTATTAAAATATGGGCTGCCAAAAGCAAATGGGCTAGTGAAGGAGTAGATTTTGAGTGAGATACTGAATCTCTGACTCTGTGTATCTTTCATATCTCTCTCTATTTTTTGTTAAACATGCAATCGCTACTTAACTAAATTATATTTCCCTCTCTCTTACCAACCACACCTAAATTGTTATGCCCGATTTTGGTGATTTTTACCTTATATATATATATATTTCTAGATCTCACCTACGTTTTGTTCTTGTCTCTGCTTCCATAACTCTGATCCAAGCATGCCTCCTGGGAATGGCTGCAGCAACCCCCTTGCACCCATTCTTGGTCTATTCCATCTGTTCACTTAGGAGACAGAGTGGCTTGTTAGATTGTGTCTATGCCTATATCACTCATTTTTAAACTCTAGGGAGGATTTCTTTCACTTGTAGTTTATTGAGAAGGGTAGAAATAATGCACGTGGCCATCAACAGAGGAAAATAAAAATAAAGATGCTATATACTTTCATGATAGAGTCCTATGGAGTTGGTTTCAATGAATAAAAATCTACTTGCATCAATATGAACATATCATAAAAGTAATAAGTGGGAAAAATCCAAGTTGCTGAAGGATACGTGCCATATAATGTCATTGATGTAAATTAAAACCAAAAAAACCCCACAAAATGAAGAATATATACATAGTTTGTAAGTATATCTTTTTCTAAAATGTTCCAAAACAAAGTAAGATAGTACATTTTTTTCCAGAAAAGTGCTTTGATTCTCATAAAAATTTTTAAGTTTTTAATCAAAGTAAAGAAAATGAGACAGAATGTTAGCATTCATTAAATATGGCAGTGGATATATAGATGCTATATTATTTTCTGTTTTCTTTGAAATATTTACCAATTAAAAATAAAACAAAAAAAGACATTCATAACATTATGATGTTATTTCCCCCTATTGTTCCTACAAAACTTAACCAGTCATATAATATCAAATAAGGAGAGAAGGACAACGGAATCCCTTATGGGAATGTAAAGATAGTACAAATATTTTTTGCAGGCAGATTTGTCAGTATTGTAAAAGTTTTATTTCTAGATATTTCTAAGTATATATGCTTCTCTCAGTAGTTCTCAAAAGTTTGTCTTAGGACCACATTACATTCTTAAAAATTATTGAGTTTACTGAAACCTTTTTGTTTATGTGGTCTTAGATGTTTACCATATTAGAAATTAAAACTGAGAAGTTTAGAAAAAAATATAGGAGCACTCAAGCACACATTCTATTAGCTATCAGAATGATATCACCATATGTCCATCGCCTCTGGAAAACTCCCTTATACCTTGCTAAGAGCATGAGAGTAGAAAATAAATAATGCCGTATTATGATTATGACAAGGTTTTGATCTTGTAGACTCTGAAAAGATCTCAGAGTCCCTAGATATTTATAGATCACAATTTGATAGCCAGTGGCCTGGAGAAAACCTTACATGTATGCATCAGGTTAAATATATGGGAATATTACTGGAACATTTTTCTGCAGAAGGGGAAGTTAAAAAAATACAATAAAACAGCTAAACTGTTCATCATTATGGGACTGGATAAATAAATGATGATATATTCCAAATTAGAATCCTATGCAGCACTTAAAATGCATACATTGTAGTTCAGTGTATCAGTATAAATAATTAAAAGGTTTCAAAACTATCATATTTAATGAAAAAGTACAATAGATTGCAAAAGAGTATTGCTTGGACTGAAGGTTTGTGTTCCTCCGAAATTCATATGTTGGAGTCCTAACCCCCAGTGTGACGGTGTTAAGAGGTGGGGCCTTTGGAAGTTGATCAGGTCATGAGGTTGAATGAGATTAGTGTCTTACAAAAGAGACCCCAGAGAGCTCCTTTATTCCTCTGTCTTGTCAGGGAACAGCAAGAATTTACCATGGCCTCAGAAAGTGGTTTTTCATCAGACATGGAATTTCCTTGATGTTGGATTTCCAAGACTCCAGAAGTATGAAAAATAAATTTCTGTGTTTTCTGAGCCACCCATTCTATGGTGTTCTGTTATAGCAGCCTGAAGGGGCTAAGGCAGGATCTACAATATGTTGCCTTTTATGTAAAATTTTAAAATTAGACCAAATAATATTGTAGATAGTGTGTATTTATGGATGGATAGGTTTGCGTTTACTAGGTTAAGAGAGAAAAACAATTGGGGAAGACAAAATAAGCAAAGGTTAATTTAAATTTACATGTAAAATATTATTTTTTCCTTAAAAATGTCAAAGAAGAAAAGAGAAAAACCTGTGAATTTGCCAATAAGAACTGTGTATTTATTACTAGTCAAAAGTTTAAGAAAACAGCCTTATGATGTTATAAAATTTTGTAGTGTCAGTTAAATAAATACTTACTGTATCACTTTGTAATATCCAAGCACTGTTTTTTAACACATACATCATTACAGTGAAAAAAATAATCCAAAGTGTTTTCTGAAACTCATTTAAAATTTTAGTTCTGATGTAATAAACCTGTACCTCCTGATTTTTCTTTAAAAAATTAAAAATCCATTGGTGATTCATGATACTTTTAGTGAGGATGAATGCAGCAGATCAAGTTTACCATGTTATGGAGTTGATATTAAGAACATTCATCTTAAAAGTAACCTTTTGTCTGTTTACTCCAGTGAACTGCTAATCTAAGAAAAATCTGATTACTTCCATCCAGGGTTAGATTTAATTTAGTGGAGACAACCATTGCTTCGAACTGAGTAGGCAGAACTGATTCTCTTTTTACACTTAACTTCTTTCAATCATTCTTTATAAGTTCAGGGGGAAACTTAATCACTTTAACGCAATCAATCTTAAAATTAATGGCAAGAATGGCCGGAGCCTCTGTTGTAAAATAGGTCATTCCCTTTATAGATCATTAATTTCACTATTCATCAGTGCCTCTTACTTATCATATGTTTAGACAAAAATGAGTGTGAGTGAAGCCATTACCATCCTGTCACAAAACATGCAAATAGTGGAAGGACGTATGCATCAACAGAATTAACTTAAAAAATGCATAATGAGATTGGCGACAAATCAGTCCGATATGAATGATTTTCTGAAGTCTTTTTCTTTTTTATCAGGGAACAAACTGCCCAAATCTCACTTCTACATGAAAACCAATCTTTCTGTTTGTCAGGAACATGGAGAGCAGTTGTAAGCATTTTTCAGACATTTGTTTTAGGAACTCAGTTCATCTTTGACAGACTAATTGCTTGTTCACTGAGGAGAAATCCCACCAACAGATAATGATCTCCTTTAGTTAAACAATCCCTCTTCTGGTGATGTCATGTATGCTGGTGTTGAAAGCTGCTTCTGAAAAATGTTTTGCACTTAAAAGGCACTTTCTCTCTGATGGAAACATCCATTTGTCCCCTTAGTCCCCATTAAAAAAAAAAAGAAAAGTAAAATAAATACAAAATAAAATACCTTTAAGGAGGAGCTACATTTTTTTTTTTTAACCTATGCAGCTAATCAGTTTCAGAACCTTGGTGGCTTTATTTATATTCTCTGCTTTACCTATATGTATCATTAGACATCAGGGTAATAGTGGCCTATCAGTGCACCCAGAGAAAGGTTTTTCTTAGAACCTTTGCATTCTGTCCTAGGATATTTGCTTTCTAAAAGATTACAAAACAAGCAAACAAAGAAAAAGGCAGCTTGCCAGGCATGGTCAGAGATCATGAGTTAAATAAGCAACCTCTGTGGTACCGGTACTTTCTTGTGCTTTATGTAAAGAAAATCTACCTTTCTCTCCCTATAAAGGTGACTACAGCTTCAGTGATGCCTTTGAATGAATAGATGTTCAGCTTTGTAGAAAGATTTCATGTGAACTTTCAGGGGGTCATATTTTCAGAATCAGTCATCACACTGAGAGTATCTAGAAGGAGAACGACCAGGAAAGTGAAGGGTCTATATGCCATTTGGGTTTCTTGAAAGATCTTGGCGAAGTTGTTGCTGGGGAAGAGAAGGCTAAGAGTGGACAGGCGCGCTGGATCTATGTAACAGAGGAATGGTCACGTACATGAAGAAATGCCATCTGTGTTGTTTCAGGTAGCAGGGCTAGCACAAAGGGATGGGCATTACAGAGAAGCAACGTTTATATCAATGTCACAAAAGGACTTCCTTGTATTCAAAAGATTGAATTGATGACAATATGAACTCACTGCTCATCGTTTTATTTATAAAACTAGAAAAATATCTTTGAGAGATGCATTCGATACTTTCACCTATTGGAAGGTTGAACATTTTACTTACATCTCTTTGAATTTTGACATCTGATTTTTCCTAGTGATAGAGCCCAAGTCAGGTATTGTGAAGTAGTATTTGATGCAATCTCCATACAGTTTCCTTAGGGAAGGGGTGGTGTGAATTGATGAGTAAATAAATATTTGCCTTTCTCTGAAATCCAATGGAAACTTGGACATTGCACTGATCGAAATCAAATTCTTAGCCTAAATGTCATATAGCAGCTATTACTGACTGCCAAATTAGTATTTAGAGTTGATACTATGTGACACCAATTTCAGTCTATTTCAGGATCTTGGTTGCTTTATGTATGTACATAAGAATAAACACAGGACAAGGATCCTAAAAGAGACTTGTGCAATAAATGATGCTTTAGTGTGACCTGGACATTTGTTTTTGGAATAGAGTCTCCCCATTATACAGAGAGAACTATAGAGAGTATTAAATGAATTTACAATCATATTTGGAGGTTTTAACATTCTTCTCTTAGTAATCGATGTAACAACCAGAAGACAAAAATCCAGTAAAGGCATAGATCTGACCAGTGTCATCAATTACCTTGATCTAACAGGCACCTTGCTCTTTAAACTGCAAAAAACACATTCTTTTCATGTGCAAGTGGAGCATTCAAGTGAGACCATCTAGTGAGCCACTAAATGTCTTAATAAATCAAAAGATTTATGCTTATATTAGGAAAGAATAAAAGTTTCAAATCAATTGTCTATGTTTTCATCTTATGAAGCTGGGTATAAAAAGGAAAATTAAGACTGAAGTACACCGATAAAAGTACTTAATTAAAATAAGAGCAGAAATACATGAAATAAAAAAGAGAACATGATAAAGCTAACTACACGAAAAGACAGGCCTTTGAAACGATCACAAAGCTGAGTCTCAAACAAGATTGCTTAGGAAAATAAGAGACAAAAGATAGATTTACCCATATCTGGAATTTGAGGCATGACATCGTTACAGATTACTAAGGCTATAACAAAGAATATTATGAACAAATTTATGCCAATAAATTTGAAATCTTAGATGAGATGGAAAAATTCCTTTAAAAGCGTTATTAAGAAAATTACAGAAACTACCTGTGAATTCTATCAAGCTTTTAAGAAAGAAACAATGTCAATCTCACACAAATTCTTTCAGAAAATAGAAAAAACACTTCCCAATTTATTTTATAAAACCAACATAACTCAAATGCCAAATCCTGACAAAGAAATTATAAGAAAAAAGAAATTACAGACCACATCTTTGAACCCAGACCCAAGATATCCTTGAACAATATTAGCAAATTAAATTTAGCAATATTTGAAAAGAATAGACATAACCAAGTGGTTTAATCCAAGGTTATAAGGAATGTGAGTTTCCCTTAACGTTTGAAAAATATCAATTTAATTCACTATTTAAATAGAATAGAGGAGAAAACAAATCATATAATCTCAATTAATGCAGAAAAAATGTTTAACAAAGTTTAATACCCTTCATTGGTTTAAAAATAACCCAGCAAACAGAACAGAAAAGAAACTTTTCAATGTGACAAAGGTTATCATCATAATTAAAATTTATCATCACACCTGTGGGTGAAATATTGAACATTTTTTTAGTGGGAATAGTGGAGATTTGGAATAATGAAAGAATGTCTGATCCTACCACATCTATTCAAGACTGTACCTGAGGTCTTAGCTAGTACAATAATTTGAGAAAAACAAGTAACAGACATTGGAATGGAAAAGGTAAAATTTATTATTTAGAGATTAATGATGGTTTGCAGAGAAAATATTAAGACTGTACCAAAAATTGCTAAAACTCATATGAGAATTTATCAAGGTCACAGAATATAAAGTTATCTTAAAATTAAAAAAAATATATTTGTATAGTAGAAGCAAAAAATTGGAAAAGGAAATTTTTAAAAATCCAGTTTTAATCACATCAAAAAGCATAAAACCCATAGAATTTAATTTAACAATATACAAAACCTCTACAAAGAAAACAGCAGCCATTACTGAAGGAAATTAATGAAGAACTAAACAAATGGAGACCTAAATAAAGTTTATGTATTGGAAGATGTCCATTTTCAACAAAATTGATGTATATAGTCACAAAATTCAGCAGCTTTTTCTTTTTGTAAATAGACTTTAAGAAGCTAATTCTGAATTTTGCATGGATATGCAAAGGACTATAATAGGCAAAGCAATCTGAAAATAAAGGATAGAGTTGGTGGACTCACACTCTCCGATTTTAAAACTAATGATAAAGCTATTTTAATCAAGATGGTGTGATATTGGCATATGAATAAACAAATCAATGGGGCAGACTAGAGGATGCAGAAGCAGTCCTTCTTATATCAGGCAATTGATTTTTAATCAAGCCTCCAAGTCAATTCAATGATGAAAGGAAACTTGTTTTCCAAGACTAGCTATCTAGAGGAGAGACCAGGAAGAATGGGGAAATTAAATATCTGTGTGGGAGAAAAAAGTTAGCTTCAACCCCTATATAACTTTGTACAGATGAAAATAATACAATCCAGATCATAGGCTAAAACATAACAGCCAGTACCATAAACTTCTGGAAGGAAACATGAGAGATTATCTTTATGGCCTTGAGGTTGGCAATGACTTCTTGAACAATACACAAAAAAAAGAACTAATAGTGAAAGGGGGGGGGGAAGGCAAATTGGACTTCATCTGAATTATAAACCTTTGTTCATTGAAAAACAAGAAAGCCAGGTACATACTGGGAGAAGATATTGGGAAAAGTACAGACTTTGTCAATAAATGTGTCTGACAAAGGACCTGAGCACAGAGTATATATAATGAACTCCTATAGATTAATAAGAAAAAGACAAACAATCTAATAAAAATAGCAAAAGATTTGAATGGACACTTCCCCAAAGAAAATAGACAAGTGACCAATAAGTACATGACAAGATGATTAACATCTTTTAGTCATTAAACAATTGCAAAACAAAAGTACAATGAAATAGCACTCTACTTAGCCACTTTGTATGACTAAAATAAAGACCAGGAAAACCAAATATTCAGAGAGGGTGTGAAGCAACAGAAATTCTTACAAATTGTTGGTAAGACACAACCACGTTAGAAAATAGTTTGGCAACTTCTTACAGAGTTAAATATACACTTACCATATAATCCAGCATTCTAGTCCTAGATATTTACTCAAGAGAAATAAAAACACAAGTGTGCACTTAGACTTATATCCAGATTCTCACTGTACCTTTATTCCAAGTAGCACAAAACTAGAAACTGCCGAATGCTCATCGGTGGAAGAAGGAACATACAAAGTGCTGTTTATTTACATGATACAAGTCTACTCGGCAGTAAACAGGAATCAACTTCCAATGCATGTAAAAACATGAATGAATGTCACAGACATTACATTGAGTGAAATAAGTCTGTACATTGATATTAAAGAGTACATATATTCTTTATGGTTCCTTTTATATGCACTCACGAACCAGCAAATTCATCTGTAGTGACAGACATCAGAATAGCGCCTAAGTGAGGAGTGGGCTGGGTTTGACTAAAGGGGTCGTAAAAGGTGTAATAAAAATATTTGATATCTTGATTGGGAAATCTTCAAATTGTACACTTGAAATTGGTTCCTTCCTGCTAAATGTAAACTTAACCTGAATTTTACAGGTTTATGGGTAGATGTGAATAAAATCTGGAAGAGGTAGGAAGCTCTTTCAGTAGTCTCGGATAAGAGATGATGGTGGCTCAGATTAGGTCATTAGGAATGCAGCTGGGGAACACTTAAGATGAAACTAGCAGGAATTGCTAACGGGTTTGGATACAACGGATGAGACATACAGAGGATTCAATGGTGCTTCTGTAATTTTGGAAAAGGCATTTTGTGGATGGCATTACCCTTTCTGGAGACTGAAGTCTAGGAAAGGAGCGATGTTAGAGACTACGTGTGCATGGTACATCGTTCTGTTTTGTTCATGTTAAGCTTGCAATAACTTTTGGATATACAAGTAGAGATACCAGGCAGGCCCTTGCGTATATCAGTCTGGTCTTCAGTGAAGAGGTCAGTGTTGGGTAGAAACATTCGGAGTCGCTAGCATGAAGGCTGCATTTAAGACCATGGAACTTGGAGTTGTCAGGTTTGTGTAGTTGTACGGGTATATGTTCCATTTCCTCTGTACAAACAACTAGACCAGAATTCTCTGAAAATGGAGATGGTGTTTTTGTTCTTCGTTCTAATCTTCACATCAGAGTATCTTGTAAAGAAAAGGTACTCTCTAAATTCTTGTTCAATGTGTTGACAAGTGAACGAGTGAGTGAAAACACAGGGCATTTTTTCTCTTAAATTAGAAGAAGAAAAGACATATCAAAAGCAATATAATTAACTGGTAAAGCACCAAGCACAAAATGAACCTGAGAATGCAAAATATTTACCATTGTTTCCAGATAACCTATGAGAACAATGTGTCTACTAATTTTATTACATTAAAGGCTGTGGGCATTGTAATGACATCATGGTTTGGGTTCTGCCTGTGCCATTAGAAAAGTGTGACTTGGGGCAAATTTCTTAATGACAGTTTTCTCCTCTTTAAAATTGGGATAATAATCATATGCATAATGTGGGACAGTTGTGCAGATCAAAGGAAATTCAGAGTATAAAGTGCTTTAGAAGTGGTTATGAGAAATGTAAATGCTAGTCATCATTGATATATTTCTTTTTGCTATTTATTATCAATGGAACATTCAGTGTCACATTTCTACTAGACTTTACTTTCACAGCAATCTTGTTAAATCATTAGCCTGAAAATGATTACCAGGGCTCCTTGAATTTTAATTTGTATTAGCAGATAGGAAAATCCAGAGAGCATGCATCTTAAATGGAAGAATTTAACATAACCTATGAGAACCCAAGAGGAGCTGTTTCCAGAAGCCAGTCCTCCTGTGAAACTGCACAAACCATGTTATGTAAGAGACTATCTACTTGTCAGACCAGCCTTGGCTTGTAGACTGAATGCCCCAAACACAAACAGATTGCATTCTTCTTGGAATGGGTCATAAAGAAATTTTTTAACTTGGTTTTATTCTTAGCTGAAGGTACAAAGGCTACAAGCCCTATGTTAGGTGAATCCCATCAACCCCCACAACCTTTGTCTGCCAAAATGGAAGATGGATGAAGCCGGAAAGCTGCCATGCCTGACTGCATTGTGAAGCAGTCAGCAAGTAGGGGCTCAGCCAGAAATCTGGGCATGCATCCGTGATCCAGTATTGAGTCACTTCCCCCAGTCCAGGTGGTAGACGGCTCTGGGTTTGTACAGCTGGGTCGGATCACACAGGCATGGGAGTATCACAAAGATGGAGAGTATCATGGGATGGATCATGAACACAGATGCCAAAGCAGCTGCTGCTGCTGCAGCCTGGTGCGCCAAACCACACCGCACCACCCTGTGACTCCATGAGATGCAGTGAGCGGTGACAGGCTCCCCTAGAGTCTGTATAATCCTTAGTACTTCCCAGAGACCTTTCAGCAACACACAGCTGGGCCAAAAAAAAAATGCATTGGATCTGTGTTAGTAGAACTGACACATTCTTGCTCTACGCTTTTTAACCTTGTGACCTTGTCACAATGTTCTTTCTCTTCTTGTCCTGGTCAGTGTTTTAGTGTTTTATTGTAAGATTGGAGACTTTTATTACTTATTTGTCAGAAATAATTTGAAAATTAGGTGAACCAAATTATAGAATGTCTAGCATGCAGTTTGGCACACATTAGGCATTCTGAATCAGTTAATTCAACTCTGTTTACCCTTGCTATGTTCTAAACCAAAGTTGCCTAATAGAAATATAATATAAACCACACATATAATTTAGAATTTTCGCAAAGCCACATACATAAAAGAAACAAATAAAAATTAATTTTAATGTATTTATAATAAATAAATTAGTAAATTAATAAAATTAATTATCACAACAAATCTATCATATTCTCACCTCAATAAATAATATGAAACTATTAATAAAATATTTGTATTTTTGTTTCTGATTGAAGTTAATTAAAATTAAATGCAATTAAAAATTCAGTTCCTCAGCCTATTTTTCAGTTTTTCACCACAATTTTACGTGCTCAACTGTCACATGTGGTTATGGTGTCAGACAGTGAGGATCCAGAGGAGTGCTAGATGTGAAGGACCAATGGACAGAAGTAGAGATAATAAAGTTAGACTGGCTAAGTCTCACCAGCCACTAAGGTAGAAAAAAAATGAGATGGATTTATCAAAAATGGTGGTGAATTTGGTACCTGGAATATATGAAGGTTTGACAATTAAGTTCATGAACTCGTTGTAATGATTTTGCTAACCTTTTTTTGATATCAGCGGGATTATTCATTATGAATTTGGACCAACTGGACAAACAGTTAACCAATTTACTATTTGGAAGTGCTGAAAAGGCTGCGTGAAAAAGTTAGACGACCTGAACTTTTCGCCAACAATTCATGGCTCTTGCATCACGACAATGCACCAGCTCACACGACACTGTCTGTGAAGGAGTTTTTAGCCAGTAAGCAAATAACTGTGTTGGAACACCCTCCCTACTCACCTGACCTGGCCCTCAATGACGTCTTTCTTTGCCAGAAGATAAAGGAAATATTGAAAGGAAGACATTTTATGACATTCAGGACATCGAGGGTAATATGACAATAGCTCTGATGGCTATTCCAGAAAAAGAGTTCCAAAATTGCTTTGAAGGGTGGACTAGGTGCTGGCATCAGTGCACAGCTTCCCAAGGGGAGTATTTCAAAGGTGACTGTAGTGATACTCAGCAATGAGGTATGTAGCACTGTTTCTAGGATGAGTTCATGAACATAATTGTCTGACCTCGTAGGGTTGTCATTTTGTAGAAATAGTGAAGCAGGAGAAATTTTGAGGGGCGGATGGACTGGAGATCAAAAGTTCAATTGTGTACATGCTGAGTTCGTGATATTATTAAGACTTCTATAGAGATGACTAGAAATTAGATGGACACATCCATAAGGACCTTGGGCAAGAGGGATTCTTTTCAGTGAAGGTATGGATGTCAAGGATGTGGTTGAGCTTTTCAAGAGAGAAGGTGTAGAGAGAGGAACCCACAATGGGGATTGAAGGACAATGGTTTGCCAGTATTTAGACCGTGACAGAAAATGGAGCCAACCCAAAAGATACATGAAAAGACAGGAAAGTAGAAGAATCAAGCAAATGCAATGTTACAGAGTCTGAGTTCAGTGGCTGTTCGAGAGGCAGTGAAGCGGTGTGTCATTGCTCCTGGACAGATAGTTGGAGGGAGTGGATTAGGAAACAGCTCACCAGCAGCTCACATGGCACCATTCTTTCTAGTTGTGTTGCTATTCCTGTCCCTCCCTGCTCCATGTTATACCCCAGCATCACCTCAGTCATCTTCTGTCCTGCTCCAACTGTTACATTCATAAAAACTAACATAAAAACAAACAAACAAAAATGAAAACTTCTGTCACTTTTTCTCTTGTTTACTTTTCACATAATTTCAGTGATTTGGTTCTTCCACTTGACTTGTTCATCCATTAAATGTACTCTCCTTCAGCTCCTCTTTCCTGGTGCTCAGCCCCGGGGCCACAGGAGTGAAGAGGCCCCTCCTTGGACTCTAAGAAGCCAATGTGGCTTTACCAGAGGCTGCCTTATGCAAAGCGGCCTGTTCTTACCAACTCCAGCCCAGGGTTGGTAAAGGGGATCAACTTCACTTTCCTTACCTCAGAAGGATTCTTTTTCTACTTGGGAAGTTGCCTGGAAGCGTAGGAGGCAATTACTGATTGTCAGAGCTCTCTCCCCTCAGTGCTCCTGACAACACACTCCAACATTTGCAGGCTTACTGCCTGTGTCAGTTAACTGACAATGGCTTTTAAACTTAGTAATGATGTTTCCTTTCAATACGTTATTTGACAATGAATATAGTTTAAGTTAAAAATGTACGTTGGTTTTTAAAAGCCAAGGACATAATAGTTTCAGCAAAAAATTATAATATCTAAAATTTGGAAAGCCCTGAATGAGAGAAAGATAAAAGAATTTGTAGCATCCGTATCAATGAGGCTTCATGGGATAGACTAAATTCTCCAGGTAGCTACACACAGAGGATATGCCTAAATGATTTCAGCCATATGCTTTTATAGTCTGAAAAGAAACACCCATAGCAAGAACTGTGAAGTAGGATTTCACCCTACTTGCAAATGAGCAAGCCAGCCTCCCAGTTTCACGGTTGTGTAGAAAAGACAGTTTATTACTCAACAACAACAGTGGTCAGAGCATGAGGATTTTTGCACCAATTCCCCAAACCCCATTTCCCTCTGGGTGATGTGGAGAGGAACTGATGATACCTGCACATTCAGTGGGTTACATTTCAGGAAAGGAGCCTTCCCCTTAGGGAGACTTAGTCTTCGGTAATGGGCAGAAAGCATGCTTCCCTGTGTTCTTGAGTGATGCATCATCTGCTTTATACTGGACTTAAGCATCCCTGCTGTTTGCTCCAGAGGGAGATACTGTGTCCCAGGCCTCACTCAACAAACATGAACAGATAAGGCAGAACAAAGGGCAGTGAGCGCCTCACTTCACAAGACACACAGACATATGACAGCCCCATAGAGAATTGTCTTGCAGCAATCTATGTCTTATTGTAATAGATGAGAAAAAAGATCCCATAGAAAGCCATTTTGATCATTGTGATAGATGGCGTATTGCAAATTACTGACATATTAGTTCACAAGCTGAAAGCCATTCAGCAACCTTTTCTTTTCAGAGCAGGGACACTTGTACTTATAGAACCTGGTCATTAATTAGGTTTAAAAGGAGTTCTTCCATTAAAGTAAGCAAAACTTGAACAGCCAGAGGTATTAGAAGCACATGCTCCCATTGGCCACCCACTAACTAGGGCAACTTATTCATGTTAAGACTTGCCTGTTTTCTAATATTTACTTGGAAAGTACACAATCATAAATTTGATGGGTTACTGGGTAAAATGCTACATATATGAATATGGCAGTTTGAGGTTCTATTATACGCTGTAATAACACTCATTATGCATTGACAGAAGTTGGAGTTTTGTAATTATGATAAAACCTTACAATGCAAAGAAATCTTCAGCCAGCACAGGATAGAAAGATTCTGCTAATTACCTGCGGTAGTTTTTATTTTTTTCCTTTAAATATATTTTGCCTACACCACGTGTGTCTGGAAAGTCTGTTTCTCTTTGATTAGTGGCAAAACTTCAGAAAAAATGTTATTGATAAATTTCACAATGTTAAATATCTGTATTATAAGCTGAGAATCCTGTTTCACAGTACAAATTCATTAGTTTAAGTCTGTATTTTCAAGCAAAAGTAGAATCTGTTTTTGAAAACAGAAGTCATTGGGTATACACAATACAGAGTGGTTAATTTTACTCATCAATAGATGATTGGATAAATAAATTTTGGTACATTTCTACAATGGTGTATTACTTTGCTATAAAAAAGAATGAAATCTTACCATTTGCAATAACATGGGTGGACCTAGAGGCTATTATGCTAACTGAAATAAGTCAGACTGAGGAAGACAAATACCATATAATCTCACTTATATGTGGAATCTAAAGAACAAAATAAATGAGCAAACAAAACAGAAATAGACTCAGAGTTACAGAGAAAAAAATGATGGCTACTAGGTTGGAGAGAGGTTGGGGGATGGGTAAGAAGGTGAACGTGATTAGAAAGTACAAATTGGTAGTCACAAAATAGTTACAGGGATGTGAAATACAGTATGGGGAATATAATTAATAATGTTGTATATATTATGCAGGGTGCCAGATGGGTGCTGGATTTATGGGGGTTGGGGGTCACTTCATAGACTGTGTAGATGCCTGATCACCACGCTGTACACTGAAGCTGATGTAGAACAATATCAAATGTCAACTATAATTAAATATATATGTATATATAGTCATGGGATGTGGAGTACAGCATAGGGAATGCAGTCAATGGTATAGTAACAGCTATATAGGATGTCAGAGAGGTAATAGATTGGGGGGAAGTTATCACTCTTTTGAGGGGTGTAAATGTCTAATCATTATGTTCTATACACCTGAAACTAATAATAAAAAAAGAAACAAGAAAAAAAATGCAGTTAACATAATACATTCTATGTGAGATTATTTTCTCCAACATTGAACAAAGTTTTTAGAGACCAGTTCAGGGAAAATTATTCGTCTATCAAAACCAAATATGAAAGATTTATTTAATCAAAACCTTGGCTGGTTCTACAAGGTAGTTTTTTCCAGTGGTACTTAAGAATAGATAATAATTCAACATTGGAGAAATGGAATTATTTTCTAATATAAGAGTGAGAGCATAGATCTTAGCATACCTCAGTTCATCACATGCACTTTTAGGACATAAATTGTGTATTTTTAAATTAAAAACTGATTTTACTTCAATTTTACATAAGTATTTAATTGGGATCTCACCTGATGCATTCTGTTAAGTTTTGATAACATTAAAAAAATTCTTTCTGTAATTACTTGGTTTCTCCCTTTTCTCTACTCACCTAGCCATATTATTCTCCCACCACGTAACTATCCTGAATGTATCTTTGTATATTTTTCTCCATGCTCTGATAATAACACAAATAGACATATGAAGGAACTTCTCATTACTTTACAAAAACATCACAATACAACCAGATTATTATTATGTTTTACCTTTTACTTAAATTTTTGGAAATCCTTTCAGTTTAGTGTGCATATTTCTAATTCTTTGCTTTGTATGGATATTCACACTCCCTCCAGCATTGAAATCCGGTAACTTTTTCTCTTTATTCCTATCAACTGTAGGTTTTTTTTTTGTTTGTTTGTTTGTTTGTTTGTTTATTTTTCTGTAAGACTGAATGTTATAGCAAGGGGAACTAAATACACAGAAAATAATTTATCACTCTTCGGTATGATGAGAGATTTTTCACCCTTTATGATTACTATTCTTAGCCTGAACTCCAGTGATTATGATAACAATCTCCATATTGATTATAACAAATAATACAAGGTTGACCCACACAAATTGCCTGCATTCTACCATTTCACCCAAAGAATGATGATTTCATATGGCTCAAGCTGTTCCATGGTTTTTCTAAGGTTTACATTGCTATCACAGAATCTTAATAATGCTAATAACTAGATTCATTGGGCATGTGCCCTGTGTTGGACACACTGGCCGATGCACGTTCTCCTCTGTTCTTTGCAATAATTCCTTGAACCTGTTTGAGGGAGACCTGGTGTCCTCACCAGGTTACTATCAGTCTATCCAGGTCCCAGGATGGTGTCCTTTACTTCTTATAGCCATTCCATTGTCAAGTTCAGTCTTGGTCCAGTCATTGTTTTGTTCCCCCTTTTCCTTTCTTTTTCATCTAGCCACATTATCCCACTGCCATAAAAAAACATCCTTCAGGAATGCTTTTGTCAAAAGCAGTGGTATCTCACTTCTCCCACATGTCAGAATTCCAGAAGTCTTCTATGATGGTGACCCACATGTATTTGGAGGGAAAAGGAGGTTAGTCCCTGACTGTGATACCACTGAACTGTGAATTTGAAAACCACTGTCCAGAAAATTATTTAGTGTTGAAACTCCCATAAAAACTATTAAAAGGGTAAATAAGTATCACTTGCTACATTCTCTGGAGACTAAACTCAAAGGTAATGAGTGGTATCATTTAAGCAATGGCATATAATTAAGGCAGATTTTAGGAATTCATATTTAAACACAAATTAAGGAGATCAAATAAATGTCAAATGAATGGCATGTGAATAGAGAAACCTGCCATGGGTTAGTAGAAATAGCTGAAAAGCAGTGATAACATTATAATCAGGGTGTCAACAGAGATAAATGCCATTTATACAGGTGAGAGGAAGCAAGATGACAGGTGGCAAAAATAGTCAAGTGCCTAAATGTCATTTGGTAATGAGTTATTTACTTAGGGCTAAAATTCTTTTCAGTGCAGCATTTTATAAAATCTTAAAATAGCATGGGTTAATATGAGTATAGTTTATCTTGTGCTGCAACTTGTTCTGTGTATTTACCATTTCTTCATAAGTGATTTGTACTTCCTCGGGACTCGAGAAACTGTGTATGTAGTCTGTTCTTATTTGTTTCTCATGGTGAAAAACACACAGCAATGACTAAAACATGTTGATAACTTTAGTCATTGGCACAGTGGACCTTGAGGAAAGAAGGTATTATAGTGTGAAACACGCACAACCTGACATTGCTATAAAGTATCATTGTGCTGAGAGCGGTATATGAAATGACCATTCAGAAATTCAGCCTCTTGGCCCAGTCTGCCTGGGTTTATATCTCCATCATTTGCCCTACAATACTGAGCAGTAACTCATCGTAGCCCTGCATCATTTCTCTCATGTGGAAAAGAGAATTAATAACAGCATCTATGTTGAGATTTAAAAGCATTGCTATTTATAAAAAGCTTAGAACAATCTTTGGTATGCAGTAATCACTTAATAAATGTTAATTAATGTAACCATTTTTTATGGCTGTTCCCATTATTCTCGTAATAAATAGAAACTCAGGGTTTACCAACACACCAATACCCTAAGCCTGGGTAGAAATGAGCGTAGTGATAAAGAGAGCAGGTCTTTCATCAGACAGACTTGAGCTCAAATTCTGGCTCCTCCCCTTGCAGAGTTTCAGTAGGAAAGAGATGGTCCACACACCCTAAGGATTGAGGAGGGTTTGATAAAGAGACGTTTAAAGGTCTAGTCGGGCTTCAGGCAAGCCACGGAGAGACAGTGAACTCCAGTGGTTGAGAAGCCTGGGAACAATTCAGGTTCTAGCTGGAGGGGCAAAGTGAAGAAGTGGTTATTGGATGAGAGAGGAGAGGAGGGGAGAGGAGGGGAGGGGAGGGGA
>NW_017731417.1:478793-483760 GCF_001890085.2 Hipposideros armiger | reverse complement strand
AACCAGAAGATCTAAGTTTATGCTTGCCAAGAACTCTTTAGAAATGCTAAATACACGCATTAAATTAAAAAGCAGAGAACTCCAGGTACAAACATCCAAAATGCAGGCCAATTTGTAAGAAACAATGTTTCAATTTCAGGACAGATTTATTGTAATAGGGAAAAAATAACCTGTGGCTCTTTTAAAGATGAATTTATAAACCTGATTTGGAAATTGCTCCTACTATTTCTGGGTATGAAATGGAGTAAAGGCAGAAGCCAGGGTGAGTTTATTTTAATTCTTAGCTGGCTATTTTTAGGTAAGGAGAGTGTGAGGAAGTTCCTTTTGAAAACTGAGTTTGAAATGACTTCTGGTCCCTAAGAAACATGTGGTTAAACCATACATTATTGCTGATGTTTGATTGTTTTGGATTTACACAAAGAACAATTTTATGTAGCTCAACCTAATATTAAATGTTACTATTTTAAAATGAAAATCTATTCAACTTCTGTAGTGTTGGTAATATTCTACATCTATACTGCTCAATATGGTAGCCACTAGCCAGCAGTGAAACGTGGCTAGGGTAATGGAGGGGCTGAATTTGTTATACTATTTTAGTTCAATTAATTGAAATTTAAATAGTTACATGTGGTTAGTGGTTACTTTATGAGAGAGCACATTTTCGAGATAGAAGCAGAGAACTACCCACATCAATACGGACTCGAAAGTTTTGTCAGAACAATGAACTGAGTTATATCTTTCTTATAGGAACCTTGTGAAAAACTATTAATGTTCCTTTTTATAGATGAGAAAATTGAGACAGAGAGGCAATTTATCACTTGCTCTGGTTCATCCACATTTGCGGAGGGGTATGGAGATATTTGGCTTTAGGTCAAATCATTGGAGACAAAACAAGGAACAAGCATGGGTAGCAAGAGAGGTGATATGTGTTGATTGGAGCTTTTGAGAGATCAATGCAGTGATTTGTCAAATGACACAGAAGGCATAATAGACAGAATAATGGCCCCCTCCTCCCCAAGGATGTTTATGCTCTAATGCCCAGAATCTGTGAATATGTTACCTTACATGGTAAAAGAGCTTTGCAGAGATGAAAAATTAAGGATTTAGAGATGAAGAGATTACCCAGGTAGGCCCAATATAATCATGAACTCTTATACATAGAAGAAGTGGGGAGAAGAGATTGAACCAAAGACATGAAAGCAAGAGAAAGATTCATTCCCTTATTTATTTATTTATTTATTTATTTATGTATTTATTATTTTTATTTTTTAGCTGAGCCATCCTGCCACCTGTTGGCAGCTCAGCGGCAGCTCAACTCAGGCTGGGTATCGAACCACTGTTGCTCAGAGCTCACACTCTTGAGCAAGCTCTTAATCAACTGAGCCACTCGGCCCGCCCCATCCCTTTATTGCAGGCTTTGAAGATGGGGCCACAAAGTAAGGACGGGAGGAGCCTCTAGAAGCTGAGAAAGGCAAGGACATGGATTCTGTCCCAGAGCCTCCCAAGGAGCATAGTTCTTTCCACACCTTGATTTTCACCCATGAGATTCATTTCTGACTTCTGACCTCCAGGTATATAAGGTAACTAATTTGTGCTGTTTTAAGCCACTAATGTTTGGTGTCATTTTTTTTTTTTATAGCAACACTGGGAAACCAGTACAGGAGGCAACTAGAGTAGGAGTGGGGAAATGAGTCAGAAGGAGTGTTGGTAAAAAAAGATAAGAGGTGCAAGGGGTCTGAACTTAACAGTGGCAGTGGCANGGGAGGGGAGGGGAGGAGATTTGAAAAGATTTCCTGCAAAAGCACTGCCAACTCTTTACTAGGACTTCTCCCTCCTCCCCACTCTAAACTCTTGTTTCCCATCTCCTGTCAGTGTCTCCAACTGGGGATCCCAGTTACAAGCCAGAGGGCAAGGAAGCCTTTTGAGGAAGTCCGTATAGGTCCTCCTTCCGGATCAGAGGGCATGACAGAGAAAGGTGGTGCACTGACCTACCAGGGCTGTCTATGCAGCACATTGCTTGCCTCTCTGAACCCCACCTGCACTTATTCTCTGTGCTCTATCAGCTGCATCAACCTTGATTATCGTCTTTAAGGATGACCACTTTCTAGCCTAGGCTAATAGTGTAGACCAGGGGTCAGCAAACTGCAGCTCGTGAGCCACATGCGGCTCTTTGGGTATGTTCCATTTCAAAGGTTTGCCGAGTCCTGGAAGAGCCAATCCTGTCCCTCACAACAATTTAAAAATGATTTGAGAGCCAGAAATATATTTTGACATAATCACCATTATGTGAATAACATCCTTTAAAAATGTTATAAATGAAACTATGATAGTTTTGTTTTATTTTCATTTTCAATTTTACTTCAGCGCTCGGGAGCCTCAGTTTTCTGGCCTCTGGCAGCTCTTCCATTTCAAAAGTTTGCCGACCCCCGATGTAGCCCTCTAACACAGACTCTGACTTTTGTCAGAGATTCTCTGGTTTCATTACTGATTAGAATTTGAATCTTACATTTTTCCCTCCAAATGATGGCTGGAATAGATTTTAAACTTGATTCAATTTATGACACCTCCTCCTTAGACACATGATTGGGCCATGTGACTGCAGCAGTTTCCGACTCTGGGCAGGGCGAAATGTCTGCCCCTTTGTCTCTGCGCTCAGTCACGTGACTTCCTTTGGCCCAAAGGGATATTAGCCAGTGTGACATAAACAGAGGCTTGAATAACTCTTGTGTGATTGGGCTTGCCTGCCCTCCCCTGTGCCTCAATCACGGATGTATGCCTGGGCCAACACCGTGGCGGATAAACAACATGTAGAGTGGAACTGAGCTGACCATGCTGTCCCAGCCAAGTCTAGCCTTGCTCAGTCAATGGCCAGATGGCCCTCTTCATTTAAGTGAGCCCAGCCGAGGGCAGCAGTCATGTAGATAGCACTCAGAAATGTGGGCAGTGAGGCCATATTGTTCTAGACTATAAGGATTTTATAGTTGGTTTCTACACAGTGGTATCTTGGTAATAGACCCCTGACACTGTGAACTATACAAAGCAGGTGTTTATTTGTTTATACAATTCAATCCTAAAACATGTTGAAATATAGTGTCCCCAAAAACCTTGGTATTTTTAAACCTTATAAAAAGAGTTCTTGTTATAGCTGCTGGATTTGCTTCAATGTTTCTTGAATATCTGTTGTAATTGAATACAGGGTAACAATTTGTTATTGTACAGTGCACACTTGTGACATCCTCTGTCTTCTAGGGCACAGCCTCAAGCTCAGAAATGCAAGCAAAAGGACCCCTATTGTATGAACCTGTATAAACAGCCATCACATCTTTAGAAGCTACAGTTCTTAATTGTTAAGTATGTTTTGAGTATTTTGGTGTCTGGAGCAAAATGTAGAGGATATTGCCCACACATTGTTAATAATCAAGGGAATTAAGTCTTAGGTATAAAATATGAGGATGAAAAAATACAATTGTATTCAAACTATAAATACCAAAGAAACTGAAGACTGGAGGGTGTTTCTATAATTAAAGAATGTTTTTCATCAGTGTCGTAAATGGATTCGTTTTTGTTCAAATGCCATTTTTGAAAACTTGGTAAGATTACTCTTAAATATGGAATTTTAGTTTTATATAGAAAACATTACATCATGCTTTTTCCTGGCCTGTGAAAAAGAGGAGCAACTATTCTACTTTGTAGAAGAAAATGAGGATAAAAATTACAAGGAAATACTAACAAAAAGTGTCCTTTTATTTGGATAAATGGTAATTCTTGGCATTAGTTGGCAATTTCCTTCCTCATGGAAATAGCCACCCATTTACTTCCTGTGAGACAGTGTAAGCAGATATATTTGCGAAACCCAGAAGAAAGACTATATGATATTTTTTCTTTTTTCAATCTTCCAGGGCTTTGCCTTGAAAATGTCTGATCCTGGCTTTTGAAGTTGAGAATTTTCTGTGTTTTAAAGGGAATCTAGTTTCATTCTTCAAGGAGATCTCAGTTCAGTGAGGCTTTCATTCGCCTGTTCCACCCTTCTTTGCAGTCAATTGAAACCATGTCTGAAAAAAGAGGATTCCGTTTTCTTTCTACAGGTTCACAGGCATAAGAATCAAATTACTGATCGAAGGCAGAGAAAGTGACTCAAATTCAGAGCTCAGGAATGAATGCTGCATTTTGTCCTGTGATCCTTAAGATCAGGATGGTGGGGTGGGGGGGAAAGTCAACATGAAAGCAGCTGCAAGCCCAGCCCCCTGGAGTCAGGAGGGGTCCCTCTAACACTCTGGGTACTTGATTGTGTAGAGTACCTACTCTCCCAACATCCAGCTTCGATGCTCAGCCTTCATTTGTGTGAGCTAATAGCTTCCCTGGCTAGATTTTCTAATCAAAAGAGGTCAGGTAATTCTGAGACAAGTTATATCTCTCCCTAACAGCGTTATGTGCTTCAGTTGATATTTTTAGTTAGTATGGCTAAGTGATTAAGAAGGAAGTTTCTGGAACAACACTTCCTGGGTTTGCATTCTGGCTTGCTACCACTCACCACTGGACAATCATGAGAGAATCATTTTGCCTCTCTGTACTTGAGTTTCCTCATCTGCCAAATGAATACAGTAAAGCACCCACCTCAAACGGTTGTTGTGAGGATTAAAACTGGTAACATTTTTAAAGCAACTAGAGGAGTGTCTGGTACCTGGTCAGTGTTACACATATGGTAACTTTTATTATAATTAACATTGACAGAGAGTTTTCTTGTGGCTACATTTGCACTCATTTGCTGCCACTAAATGATGAAGTCATGCTAGTTTTTGGAATCTGTTTACTCATCTCTAAAATGATGTTATTGTAAAACTCATAGACACAGACAACAGTTTAGTGGTTATCCGAGGGTAAGCTGGGGAGGGGAGTGGTAGAAGAGGGAAAAGGGGGTGAAATATATGGTGATGGAAGGAGAACTGACTCTGGGTGGTGAGCACACA
>NW_017731417.1:470957-473243 GCF_001890085.2 Hipposideros armiger | reverse complement strand
ACACCTACAAAATAGTTAATTACACAAATATGCAGGAAGCACACACTCTGTGCTAGTCACTAGGATAGGTGAGACTAACACAAACATTTAAAGCTAAGATCCTAACCTGTAATAGCTCCACAAAAGATGGGAGTAAGATGCCAAAGAGATGGCGACAGACACATTTGCAGCTAATGTTAATACGATATGATGTTGTCGGGTCCGAGTGTTTCAAGCAGGGGTTTCCGCGGTGAGGTACCCAAACGGACGAAAGCCTGGCAGAGTCTCTGACATGAGCGCAGCAACCCTTTATTCAGCAAAGGCAGAGCGGCAGCAGCAAAGGCAGAAGTCAGAACACAGCCGCAGCAACAGCATAAGCAGAACCCAGAACCCAGTTAAGCAGAACTGGGATTTTTATAACACAATAACAATAGCGTCCTGGTGCCAGCGCACATGCGCACTAAAAGCAAGCAACTCACATTAAACAAGTTGTTTTCTTGCAGTCCCACCTGGGCCTGGAGGGGTCACGGCTGCCGGTCTCCAAAGCCTGTAAATCTTTCCTGATCCTGGGGGCCCCTGACAGCTGGGCACCTATAGATATTAAGGAATCAGAAGGCATCCTAGGAAGTTAATACCACGGATTTTGCTGTGTTAACAGAGGGACAACAGAGTAAGGAGAAGAGGCAAAGTTAACAACTGGATTCAAGGAATGGCAGTGTCCACCGTGTCTAGAAGTAGCCTTACTGAGGGGAGACAGAGAGGGCAGCTGGATCAGGATTTGAGGAACCTTGCATGCAGTGCTAAGGTGTGTGGATTTCCTTTTTCAATGCGTGTAATGAGAATCCCTAGAATGATTTAAATGATAGAATGGCATGAATAATTCATACACTACTGATCACTTCCAATTAAAATATGGTATATTGGAAACACGTGCTTTAGTTGAAGCCCCACTAAAACAATAATAAAAATATTCTTTTTAAAGAGAAATAAACACATCAGGTCAAAGAGTATGTTAAAGGAACATCAGAAACCCTGGAAAGCAGAGGGGCCTGTACAGAAACTGTCCCGGCAGAAGGAACCTATGTGAGACCACTTGCCCGTCCATAAGAGATCCACTGGTCCTGCCGACCCCCGCCATTGAGGGAGCCAAGAACTGGCTGATTTACATCCCAAAGCTCCATATTCAGCCCAGTATCCCTCCCTCATTCTTACAGAAAGCAGGGTTTTTATTCTCCAAAGAGGATAAAGTAGCTGATCTGTGTACTGATGTGCATTAGATACAGTTGTGGGTAGGACACAGTCCTAAATAAAGGGGATTTAAGTGAAATGTTCACACATACTTGATGACTTAAAAGCCCCATAGGATTCTGGAACGCAGTCAGCAGGACTTACAATGGCAGGTCAGGAAAATGGAAAAGTTGTGGCTCTTATGGCTCATCTAAGAGAAAGACCTAAGAGTCCCAATCAACAGAAAACAAAACACAAAACAAACAAAAAGAGCCCAATGGTCCAACAGTCTCTTCACTCTGTAGCCAAAAGAGAAACTGAAAACTGCCACTATATGCACAGAGCTTCCAAGAGTCTGGCTGACTCTCAAAGTTGAACAGCCAGCCAGATGTCTCCAGACATTTTAGAAAAGCCTCTGAGCAAAGAGGCCTAGTTGTCCTTGAGTTGTGCTCTTTCCTTCTCCAGTAGAAATAGAACTTAAATTCATTGATGACTTCCCTGGCTGCTAAGGGTAACCAGGTATTAAGTGAAATGTGTATACAAATGATGCATGTAGAACCTACCTCACTTGCTTCAAAGGGTCTTTCAGTCCTGGAGTTCCTCTGAGGGCCTCTTTCTGCAAGATGGAGCTCAAACTTCCCTGGTCTACGTGACTCAGCTTCAAGTGTGCAGACAAGGACGAGGCCCAGGTGACGGCAGAGCAAAACAATGGAAGGAGCCATGGTCCCTGAGTGACTCCTTGGAACAAAGCTGTGTCAGCAACCCAGACTTCTCACTCTATTTTTTTGTATTCTATGTTCTTTTAGCCACGGTATTTTGAGGTGGTTGTGGTTTAGCACCTGGCCCTTTACTTTAGCTAATGCTGCCCCCAATATAAAGGAAGACAATCAACCAAATTGAAAAACAGCAGGAAGGAAATTGAGTCTATGAAGATTGCTTAAAATAAAATAAACAATAATAATAAAAAACTACCTGCAATATCCATAGAGAGATAAGACATGATATTAAAGTAAGGAATATTCAGAGAACAAATGAAAGCTATTAGGAATCAAATATATGAAAATTGAAATAATTAATTAC
>NW_017731417.1:447429-467977 GCF_001890085.2 Hipposideros armiger | reverse complement strand
AGAGGAGAGGAAATGGAGAAATTACATCAAAATTGAAGCATGGGTGTTCTGAAATTAAAAGGGCCCATTTGGTATCCAGCACAGGCAGGTACGTACCAGGTCACATCACTGTAAAAATTCAGAAATGAAACGCAGCATGCTTCTGGGGAGAAAAGAAAGAAAAAGAAAAATGTTGTATAAAGAATCAAGAATTATATTCCAATGGAATTTTTCAAAGCAACTTTTGTGCAAGCTTGAAGATAATGAAGGAATATGTTTGTAGTTCAGGGGAAAATTGATTTCCTATCTAGAAATCATTCCCCAGCCAAACAAGCAATGCAATCTAAGGATAGAATTAAAACCATTTTCATTATTTAAGGCTTCACAATCACCATCCATGTGCCTTTTCTTAAGAAGCTACAGGAGGAATTTGTTCACTAAAATAAGGGAGTAAATTAAGAAAAAGAAAGGTAAGAGGGAGGCTAGAGAGGGGAGTGTGAAGGGAGATCCTGTGATAACAGCCCCTTAACTAGTTCTGATGGGAGGAAGTCAGGAAACTCTAGGTAAGTCTTCCAGAAGATCTCGTAGAATCCTTGATGCTTTGACTGAGAGGCGAATCACATGAATAGGGGAGAGTTTAACTGTAAGTACATAAAAAACTAAGCAGATTATAAAATAAAGCACTTCATAGCTCCAGGGAAAACAAAAAACACGGTGTAGAGAAGGAAAATAATCTTATTAACTGCCTTGCTTCTCTTTGAGTAACATTTATGTAATAATGTAAACAGTGTTCATTCAAGCAAAAGGTACACTCAAGTGTATGTTTGCTGATGAGAAAGGTCTGTGTGCGGGGTGGGTGGAGAGGGCCACGGTGTAGGGAAGCTATCTATATTTCATGTTTCTTAGTGAAAGTCAATAGATAATGACTGAAGCCCAAGACCAGGAAGCACCACTATAGCCATGTTATTGAAATATATGGAAGTAGGTACCAAAAAATCAAAAGCACTGAAAGGGGTTGATTTTAGGAGGCAAGAAATGGATTTGAGGACAGAAGATGGAAAAGCAACTGATATGCTGTTGTTGTTGTTGTTTATTTCTTTGTTCTGAAAAACAGAGTTTGTGTGGATATATAAGTTTAGTATTTTAATATAAATTAAATATACACAAATGCTGGCAGAACTGTTGGAAGAGTAGATTGGAAAGAGACGGGTGATAAGAAGAGCGAACTATTTAGGCTTTGATTCAGTAGACAGCACAAAGGAGAGAGCTGGATGTTTGATGCGGAGAAAAACGAAGGCATGCCATTGCAAGATTTATATTTATCACAGGACTACGTAAGAAATTTCAAGTAAGGTTCAAATATACAGAAATATTTACTTCTTAGGTTGAACAGAGTTGCTAGAACAGCAAGCAAGTATAGATAAGTACATGGAATTTCATGTCATTTCTTATTGTTTCCGACCACTTTAAAATAAGGGTTCTTGGGTTGGCCAAGTGGCGCGTTGGTTAACAGCTGGCTTGGGACGCCAGAGGGCCCTGGTTTGGATCCCACATCTGAGAGCCAGTGACATCGCCCTCTACAGCTAAGATGCTGAACAAGAGCTCAACCTGGAGTTGGGCTGCCGTTGGTCGCCGGCGATGGCGTGGGCTGCAGTCCCCAATGCAGTGGGGTTGCCATGGGCTACCGTGTGTAGCCAGCAGCCAGTGTGAGTGGCCAGCAGCTGCAGTGAGCGGACATCCAGAAGCCAGCGACTGACCTGCCTCGCCCGGGAAGAGCGCAATGATGGTGCCAACTTGGGCCAGTGAAGCAACATCCTCTACAACTAGAGTGAAAAACAAAAGGACAGCAACTTGTCTGTTCCCCTTCCCCCAATTCCCCAATAAAAATCTTTAAAAAAAATAAAATAAAATAAGAGTTCTCATTTAATTTTTATAGCAGCCCTGTGAGTCTGGAAGGGCTAAAATGATTACATCCATTTTACCTCTGAGCAAGCTGAGGATGAGACAGGGGAAGCCATCACTGAGTTAGGAAGAACAGAGCAGATCAGTATCAGTACCTACCTCCATCATGAAAGATTCTTTGCTTACAGCATACACTTTAAATCTAAACTTATTTTCCTAAGCCTTGTTTTTGTTTTCACATTGTAATATGGACTAGACAATAGATAATGAGGAATACATATTTGCTCTTTGTCCTGAGCTTCTGGCACAGAGCTCCTACATCTCTTGGAATTTCCTGGGTGATAGGAGCATCTCTTGTTCTAATGAGACAACTCTTGGTGGACTCCTGAATAGCTTCACGATGGGGACTGGACACAAGAACATAACCAATAATGACAGCATTATTAACCCATCTGAATCTAAATGTCCTCACTTATAAAATAGGACCATGGTCATCATCTCATTGATTGCTGAAGGATTAAACAAGATAATATGGAAAGAGGTTAGCAATGGCTGGCTCATTTTTTAAAAACCCAGTTAATGATAGCTATTGGTAATTACAGAATTGAAATACATAAAGAAAATAATTTTATGAATAAATAATAAATTCATTGATTAATAGAAGGTAGTAAGAATAGTACACTAGAAGAACACTAGCTGCACTGGCAGAATAGAAATAGTATTCCTTAGGGAGTATGTGGTAATGTACTACCCAACTGACATATGCTACAAGAAAGCATTCCATGAGCTGTCTATGCAGTTAAACACAGACTCTTCTCTACCAACGTAGCCTTCATTCTGACATTCTAGGACTTATCAAGTTAACATTAACATCCTTATGTATGTGTCATAATTATGTGTGTATGGATGTAATTATACATGTACTGTAATTATGTATATACCATAATTACCTGTTCCTTGAATCTCTGGAAGACAGAGATTGAGTTGTCTCCATTTGGGGATTATCAAGCTTCAAAAGTTTCCAGCACCTAGTAGGCACTAACATTTGTTAATGAATGAATAAATGAATGAACGTATGTTAGGCTTTGGTGTAATCTGTTTTTCATTTGACGTGTATTAAACATATACAAAAACCTGAGAGGACGAGGCAATATTCAACTTAATATTACATGCAAAACAGATGTTGATATTAAGTGAACCGTTTTCATTCTTACAGAACTGTTTTGACAATGACCCACTGACAATTTTAGATAAAACCAGGAAAATATAGCAATTATCTTAAATACCTTGTAGCTGTGACATGGAGCGTGACTCTACTACTAGGAGTCTAATGTGACTAAGGGATGCTCAGCGCCAATTGTCTTTATTGCTTCTTTTTTTCAAGGGCATAGAAGTACATCTTACCTTATGGTAGGAGTTCAAATGTGCAACTAATATAACAACACTGAATTTTGCCACTTGGCCTAGAGTTGGTACAGTGTCCATCTTTTTAAACAATATTTTTACTCCCTTGAAGCAAGATTCTGACTATTAATTTTCATTGGAAGTTGATTAATTTATTGCACTTGCATTCAGAATACAGCTTATTTTTAGAATAACCCATGAATTGATCATTTGAACATATACTTGTTTTTTTTAATTCTTGAATATTGATTTACTTTTTATAGAAGCAGGTGCAATTTATGCTGCATACTGGAGCAATGTAATAGAGCCAAGAAGATGCTATAGACAATGATTAGGCTTTTTACTGATTAAAATATACCCAATTGCACATAAACCTATTATCACTAAGCCAATCTGAATTTTCACTTGGAGCAGTAGACAGGCCATCCCTGGAATTTAGATGTGTCATAATCTAATTTTCTCCCATGAACCAGAGATATAGATTTCATTCAGAGAGTTTACATTAATGTTAAGAGTTAGAAATATGGTATAAATTAAGTTTAGATTCTAAATACTATGATAAAAAGTTACATATATATTATATATGTATATATAATATATAAAATATATTTATAAATAATATATATGTATATATTATATATACTAATATATGTATACGTTATATATTATACACTAATATATAAGTGTATTATATATATGTATATATAATATATACACATACACACACACACACACACACACACACACTTAGGAAGGAGTTATTCCTACACTATGGATGATAATAATGAATTGTAAAATACCAGCAACTTTCAATGTCTGAACTAACTATAATGGGTATATTTTATTTTGTACAATGTCAGAATTTTTGCATACATTATCTTATTTAATCTCCATAAGACACTCAAGGAAGGTGTGCATTTTTGAATTTTGTAGATGAGATAACTGAGTTTCAGGGAGATTACATGATTTACTCAGCCAGCAACAGAAATGGGATTCACATATCAATTTGTCTGATTCTTAAGCTTGTTTTAATGTTTTTGCTTCTTTTTTTTGTTTCCCTATTGTAGTGTACAGTTGGTGAATAATGCAAGTATTGAAATCCATAGCTACCACTTTATATGTCTCCCTCCCACTTGTGAGCTTCACCTCTCCCCATTAAATGAAACAAAAGAGGAAGGAGGAACAAAAGAGGGTGGAGGAAGGGAAGAAGAAAGACCCCATATTTGTAGGTACAAAAGGAAATGGTTGAAGTTATATCTACTTCCCCCCCCCTACCTGCCCTCAACCCCAGCCACACTCTCCCAGTGGTGTCACAAAACCAGAGAGGTTTAAAACGAATGGTGTCAGAGGAGGAGAAAGATGAGAAAAAGACAGGGAAAGAAGAAGGAGATTGAAGATAGAATTAAGAATGAAATACAATGTGGAGTAATTAATAACCCAAAATTAAGGTCTATTTTCTTCCTGATGAGTCTTTTGAGGTATCTTTGAAGACTCTAATATGGACACAGAGTGAAGATCTCCAAGGACCACACCCTTCACAGAAAATAAAACAACAAACAAAAGACTATTTTGGGCTCAAGTAAAGCTGAAATTTCAGACACAAAAAGAATAGGGCATTTAATTGACCTGAAGATAGTAGTTGCTTCCAATGATACACTGTGTTTAGCTATTGTTTCAAATATACACATATTGTTATTTTCCTACCTACAGAAAATATTACCTGACAGCCTCCAGAGTGCTTAGTGTGCTCTCTGGCGGAATTAGCATCAGTGTAGAGAACATCTGGTCTCCTCTCTGCAGGCATGCCAGCTAGGGAACCTGGTGCAACCTTAGGAAATCTGGTGCAACCTGCTCTAAGGAATTGCCTTTCCAACCACAAGGCTCAAGTTTTAACTCTCGCTCTATGTCTGTGGCCAGAATTTAGGTCTACCTTGTGTGCATTTTTGAAGAATTTTCTTCTGCACCTACTGAGACAAAACTAGGATGCTCAGCTCCCATGATATTATCTGGAAGAATTTTAAGGTTCCGATGCCTTCCCATTTGTAGATCAAGACATCTAGAAAGATCATAAAGCATGAGTAACATGTAGGGATTGGATCAAGTGTCAGTATAGCTCCAGGGACCTGAAGCCACCATTGTATGTAAAATCAGATGAATCTGAATGCAAATGGGAACAGGCCCATCCAAAAGCTGATTTGGCAGGATGAAAACAATGTGAACCTGTCTCAAGTATTTAAAAATGGGAGGGATGAGAGATGAATTGGACATGGCACGGCGATTTTATTTAGGAAAGGTGGCAGAATGTCAAGGAAAGTCTGATCTTTTTAAGTGTTCCCTATGTCATTTTTCAGTTGATGATTTTCCTCATTAAAATCATCAGTGTGATTATGCGTCTGTTCTTGTCTGAGATTCAACATTTTGGACACTTGACCTCTGGTGAGAAGGAAATTTAGAAACTGCATCTATTAAAAAAAGAAAGTGATTTTATTCATTAGCTGATTTGAAGGTTTAAACTTGGTCTAGTTCTGAATGCTTACAAATATGTTTACTAACATCACACTAGCATTAAAATTCATTTTAAAAAAGTTACAGAAAATTAAGTGATGATGATTAAATTTCAAAACATGAACCAGAAATTATGGACCCTGACCTGTGCCAATTCGGCTTGCCCTGTTGCTCTGTTTGTCCCTGTACAGCAAACCTGGCAGCCACTCATGGCCATGGGAAGGGAGCAAGCTGGCAATGCTGTGCAAAGGGAAAGCCACTCATTTGCTGATGGCCTGGAAGGATTCTCTTTAGAAAGTGCTCAGAACATGTGCTTTGAGAAGAAAAAAAAAAACAACAATTTGGTGAAAACAGATATTGATAAAATAGTTGAAATAGAAGAGTATCAGCATATGTATTTTCTTCCTTTCATTTAATGCCTTCTCACTCAGTTTTATTAGTGTATTGAGCGTGTATTTGTCACAGCTCTCCAGAAAACCAGAACCGATAAGCTATCTATATCACACACACACACACACACACACACACACACACACACACACACTCACACACTCACATTAGATTTATTATAAGGAATTGGTTCTTGCTATTATGGAGGCAGAGAAGCCCCGTAGTCTGCAATCTGCAAGCTGGAGACCCAGGAAAGCCAGTGGTATAAATTCCAGTCCGAGCCCAGAGGCCTGTGAACCAGTTGCATCTATGGTTTAAGTCTGTGGAAAGTTTAACTAAACTTCTCCATGGTATTGTTGTCTTGGTGACCATTTTGTTTGGCCAAGCAGCCTACACTGACCTGAAATTGACATTATTCCTTCATGCAAGTGCACGCCTTAGATAGCAACCTGCAGTCACAGCAAATGGAAATTCCTAATATGACGCCCCCAGTGGCACTGGGGTCAAACAGTCTCTCCTGCCTCCCAGTGCTTGCATGCCTACATGTCCCTTACGTAAGACTCCTGTTGGGCTGACCAAAATTCCACTTTTGGTTTGAATGGACCCATCAGGCTTAACTTGGGGACTCCAAAGCACTCCCACCCACAAATACCTAGTAAAGGCATGTGTCTCAGGTCCTGCGTCTTTCTACACTCTGCCTCAACCTTCCCATGTGGCCTTTCAAGGTGTACAGGGTACTTCCTCCAGGACCTGTGAGAAGTCAGTGTCTTTATTTCACTTCCTCTTGTGGGCTCCTGGTGAACTGAGACTCACCGTTCTGCACCCTGTGCCCCACTTAACAAGTGCCACTGTGACAAATTCATAACAAGGTCTCAGCACAGAGGCAGGAGATGATCTGATGTGCAGCTCAGCAGTCAGGTAGAGAGAGAGAAAAATAATATTCTCCCTCTCTCTCTCTTTTCTTTCCTGTTCAGGCGGTCCCATATTGCCCTGTTGGCAGGCCACCTGCCTTATTCAGCCCAATTAAAATGCTAATCTCTTCTGGAACACCCTCACAGACCCACCCAGAAATAATATTTAACCAGCTCTGGGCGTCCTGCGGTGCAGTCAAATTGACACATAAAATTAACCCATAGTGAAAGCTTTAGAAGGAATTCTATCACACTTTATTTTCAAGTTAATCTTAGATTTCTCCCAAGAAGCATCAGCAACTCAATAGACATCAGACGGGATCAATAGGAGAAGAGAGGAAAGCGTCCCTTTCGCTACACTATAGACCAGTAGTTCTTAACCTTGTTTTCTTCAGTAACAAGATGAGAGCTGATTTTCTCCATGGGAAGCCAGGGTTATAAACAGTGCCCATGAGAACTGAGGGCCCAGAGGAAGTAAGCGAGCTGTCATCTCCCTCGTTTTTACCTCACTCAAAAATGCATATGGGAACAAACAGAGGGAGATGCTGCTAAAATTGATTTTATAGTAGTGAATAGTAACAAACATAATTTTTTCCTGTTATTGGGGCTTACAATTTTGTCACACCTCACAATGTAACATCCTGCCATTCTGTCTTGCAGCTGGGGTCAGGAATCGCTGGGTACTCTCAATTTGTATAAACCCATGGCCTGACTGCACCTTCATTATATCGGGTCGTCGGAAAAGTCATGATGCAGGTTTGCAACGAAAAACATAGAAAAAATACGTCGTGACTTTTCCGACAGCCCAATAGCTACCGCCAGAGCGCGCAGAAGTGAAGCACAGTGGGATTGGGTCGCGTTTCAGGACAGCGAACATCAGCACTGAACCGGTTCCCAAGCCACCGCCCCTAGTGCCACAGCTGGGTGTCACCCTACCACAGCCACACCTGCAGAGTTATTCTGTGCTTGATGACTGGGTCCTCAAAAACATACCTACTAGCCAGCTTGATGAATTTGGCAAGCTATTTAAACACTCTCAGCCTCATTTTCCTGTGCTGAACGTGAGGCTGCTTGTATTTTCTTTGGAGGGATTTGATAGTGGTAAGGATGTGTTCCACTAAGTGCATTTTCCACTGAGTATGCATTTGGGGCCATGATGTATGTGGTATGATCAATGAAGAATGATGATAAGGAATTAGACCAGGATTCTAGAAGAAAGCAACCATTATGTGCCAACACTTGCGCAAGCTTGCTTTACACACGCTGTCAAACCTAGCCCTTGTCACAACTCTCCCCAATAGATGTGCTGTTTCCTATTTTACAAGGAGGCCCAAGGAGTTCAAATAACAGGCCAAATAAGAATGTGGCGGGGGTGGGCTTTAAACCCAGATTTGTCCAAGCTCAAAGCCTATGCCCCTACCATCATCGTAAGAAAAATAGAGCAATTTCAGCTGGCCATTGCAAGGGGCCACCTGGCACTACAAAGATGGGCTGCCCTAAGCAAAGGATTATTAACATTATTATTACTATTATTATTATTATTTTTACTCTGGAATCACATCAGTGAAAAACAACAAAAATCTCTTATGTCGAGTCACAGAAGAGGATTTGAATAGTATTTTTGATGAATGTTTTCTTGTTTTCTTTTTAAATGCCTGAATTCGAAAAGAAAGTGCTAAAAGAAATAAGTCCCTCATGCCCAGAGAAGTAGAATAATGCTGCACATCAGAGGGTAGGTCAATAGGAGAGCCAGGCGGCCCCAACGCACCAGTGTTGACTTAAAATAGTTCACATAAATCAGCAGGCCCTGTTAACTCAGGATTCAGAGCACATCACATGGGAGACGGGCAACTTTTAAGCCACCTCCATCCCTGAGTCCATGAAGGGCCTTGATTAAGTGTGAGTAAAAGGGAGCACAGCGCTAATGAAATATAAACAAAGTAACTATTTTTATTCTGTTTCGGAGAGGTGAGGTGGGACTGACAAGCCCACATTGCAGCCTCAACACTGCTCTCTCCTTCCTGAAGTCTCCCGGAATGAAAAGATGGCTTTGTTGACATGCTAACCTCCTCCCCCACTACTGCAGTGGCTGGTACAAGAAGGAAATTGAGGGATGGTGAGTACACCCAGTATAAACACTTTGGTTCCCCATGAGTTCCTAGGGCTAGGAATTAATGTATTTCTAACTTTAACATAGACATAGTCACCATATTTCAAACGGTCTGCATTGTAGTACCTATAAAAATCTCATCTCATTAGGTCTTCATCTCTACTCTCATTACCTTCCTGTAGTAGATTTTTAGCTCCATACATGATTTAGGGTGCATTTGTGATCAACACCATTTTCTATCTAGGGAGTTTTGTCAAATGGATTGGGGATCACATTTATTCCACAAGAGTAATTGAAGAGGAGTGGCTACAGTCATAAATTTTTCTCTTCCTTACTCCATGTTCTGGGTATTATATAGTAATGAGATACTGCTCAGTGAGTTTTGAGCAAATCGCATAAAATCTTCCATGCTAAATTTTAGAATTCAGGAATGCTTAGAATTTTTAATGTGCTAAGAATAGTTTCTGTAGTTTGGTTAGCTTTGTATTTTTCTTTTCATATTTCTTATTTTTGCTGCTTTGTGAATATTAATTATAATAATTTATTCTTATTACAAATAAAATTGGAGAAGGACAAACGATATCAAGTGTGCTGACTTATAGACTAGAAGGCAATATGCTATCCTTTTGAAAGCTAAGGAATATTTCTAATTTCCATAAGAAATTTAATTATTTCCTCTATAACCATACAGAGAGGTGAAACTAGGTGGAATAAGGTTCATTCAGACAACTATGCTATTGTGCTAATAATTTGATTAAAATTAACACGAAATACTGACCTAGCTTCTAACTTACTGACGGTGAGATTTAATTTTCCTGTTTGAGAGCTATCATATTCAAGATCCAGGTCTAACATACCTTTGTGACAGGAAAATTAAAGACATGGAAAGCTGCCACAATTTTCTCCTTAGTTTTTAAAAGAGCACTATAACTCAGAAAGCATCCACTTTCTATTCAAGCACAATGCTAATGGCTCAGAGTTTCAGACATTAAGAATGGTTTGGAAAAAATATTACTCCCAGTTCTCCATTTGTGTCAAGGGAGAGAGAAAAATAAATTTATTCTAAAGTAAGCAAACTTACTTTCATCTTTTTTCCATATGCCTTAGTCTTATAACATTTGCTTTAGAATAAAGAACGCTGTGTCACCAAATTGCTTACATCTTAAAATATTAAAATATTCTCTTTGGACTCACAAAGGACCGCAAAGTGTACAATGCTTATTTATTGCCATTATATTGTAGCATAAGAATTAACATAAAACAACTTAGTGGAGGAGGAGAGACAGAGCTAGTGCCTGAACCTCTTCTCGTGGCGTCTATACTCACTGTCCAGTGATGTCATCCAGCTTCATGGCTTTAAATGACACCTCTATGATGACAGCTCTCAAATTAATATCCCTAACTTAGACCTTTTCCTTGAACTTCAGACTCATATATCCAACCTACTGCTCAACATCACTGCTTGGATAACTAATAGGCATATCAAATTTAATATGTTGAAACTGATTCCACCCCTTAAACTTGCTTTTCCTGCAGCCCTTTCCATCTCAGTAAATAGGAACTCTAGCTACCAAAGTATTCAGATTAAAAAAAAAATCTTGGCTTCCTTGACTCTTTTTTTCTCTCCCTCTCCATGCTTAATTTAGCAGAACACCCTGCTAGCTATCTTTAAGGGTAAATCCAAAACCCATCAATGTCTCCACACCTCCATTGCAACCACCTTACCTTGGTCCAAGACTCCATCATCTCTTGCATGCCTTACTGCAAACCCATCTTGCTTGTGTGCTCAATTTTCACCCTTGGCCTATTCTCAACAAAAGAGCCAATCTCAACAAAAGATTGGCTCTCTGAAAATATGCCCAATCAGATCATTTTCTTGCTCAAATCATGACCCAATGGCTTCCCATATTGTCTAGAGAAAAAAAGAAATTACCTTTTCACAAAGACTTGTCTCTTGCCTCTATTTAAGAGAGTCAGGGTGAGTCTCCTGACTTCACAAGGATAAGAGCTGAATATGTAATTACAGGCATGTAAGGCTCTTGTGTAACATGAAGAGGTCAAATGCACCATTGAGCATTTCTGTTTCTGTGTCCACAGGAGCAATCTTCCATGAGCTGTCGAGCTAAACATCCTGACCTCTTGGCGGCACCACACCTCCCAAGCCACAGCCCACCTAGAGAAAGAATAGGAAGGATTCTTCATATTCATAGCTAATACCTTGAGATCTCCTGCTAGTCCATGTAAAGTCATAGGAGCAGCACGTATTAAATCAATGCAACTGAATGAGCAATGAAACTGTGTGTGGGAAAGTTGTGCATCCTGATTTTGAACCTGGATTCTCACCTGCTCTCCCACTTACCATCTGGACACAGAACAAGTGTCGTACAACTCCTCTGGGTTTTGAACGTCACACTGGTGTAAGAGCATGACATTTCTCAAGTTCATTTTCAGTCTAAGCTTCTAAGTATTGATCTGAAACAAAAATATATAGCTTGAGAAGAATAAGAAAGGCAGAGTGTGGCTGGAGGTGATCTTTGTAGGACAATGTACAGTTTGAACTATTTACTCACAAGGAAAACCAAGTAAAGTCAGGGCATTCATTATCAAGGTTTACTGTGTATTATAATATGTCTAAACCTAGCTCATCAGCATTGTCACCTGGTTGCTTTTTTTCACCTACCAGTATATCCTAAAGCATTTTACCCCATTAACAATAGCTGATGTTTATTATATGCTTCTTAAGGCAAAAACTCAAAACTCATCCTATTTCCTAAAAAATGGTCACTGTCCCTTAAGGTACTTACCCATGGGCTTGGGGAAGATTGATATCAGAGAAGGGCATGTGTGTGCTTTGGCAACCTGTCCCCTGTAATGCCTCGGTATGCTGAAATCCAAGGATACCAGGAAAGACAGGACCAACTACATGGGACTCACGGAACCTCTTGAGCCAAAAAGGCTCCAGAGCACCATTCCTTTCCTTTTTAGTGTGATGATGAATAGAACCGATCTCAAGATTGACACAGTCTTACGTCAACTCAGTGAACAATAAGACACTGAACTCCATGGCAGTTTCCCCTAAGAGAACGTAATAGCAAATGATTCAGTCACTTGAATTGTTGACCCAAGCTCTACACCCAGGCCTCATAATCATGAGGAATTGCTGATTCTCTTCATCCAGCCTTTTGGTATTATGGATATGCTCTGTCATGACTGTCAGTGCACATACATTTTAGATAAAGTGCAAAAGTAAAGGGAGCAGAAGCAGGGTGAGAAGTCTGACTGTTATAACCAACGGACAGGGTCTTCCCCTCATGGCCACTCCACCTGCTGAGAGACACAGTCCCTCCAGCAGAGGTATGAGCACAGCATCACTGTCCCTGAGGCCAAGCTGCCCCATCAACAATGGAGAGGGCATTCACAACAATGACAGAGGACTTCCCACGTCTACCCCTAGTTGCTCTCACTGGGTACCATCATGGTGAGTCCTCATCATTGGCCGAGGTTCTTTGGTTGTGACACACCTTTTCTACCACAGTGGAGATGGCTCCAGTTGAGAGTCCTGTTCAGGAATCAGGTCCTGGTGGCAGTGTAAGTGACACTGATCTCCAGGTAGAGTGCCTGATTTCTGTTCAAGGGGGAGTCCTGATCAAGACTGAATTGTATGACTATGCTTCTTGGGGAATAAAATTGACTTGGGGAAAAATAAAAAAAATGAATGGTCTTGCTGTGTCTTGACAGGGGTCTTGAGTTATGTTAGTTGGTAATGAAAAATATGTGATTTAATTCACACCCCAGGCCAATAAAGTGGGACATGCTAATTGTGTTGCTAATCATTTGGTCTTTAAACCTTGTTGCCATGAAGTAAAGGAGAGTGACATTAATTTTGTGACTAATTATATTAAATATAGAGAATGAAAGGATGGATTCTGAAGCCAGGGTACCTGGGTTTGGATATTAGCTCTACCACTGACTGACTAGCTTTATGATCTTGGTCATATGTTAAATTATTACCTGTCTCTCTGTTCTCTCACCCTAAACATGTGAAGAAATAATAGTCTGTATTGCATAGAGTTGTTGAGAGAACTAAACAAGGTAATGAAAAGTACTGAGAACGGCATAGGGAGTGTCCCTAAGTTCCCTTCCTATTATTATGTATGTGCATCTTTCACAAACAAAACATATATGTTTAAAGTGTAATTGCATTTTGGAATTGCCATTGTACGTAAATCTGCCTCTAAATCTGTCATCAACAGAGAAGCACTGGCCAGTTGAGAATGCATTCCTGCTTAATGAGAGAGACCTACGCCACTGAGTGAATTCGTTCTTTTACTAGGAGTGCAAGTGGTGGCGGTGGCCTGGGTCTGCCAGGATCTGAAGGTCACACCATCTCGGGTTCCCAGGAGAGAGAGGTGGCTTCAAGAGGGAGGCAGATGTATGAGATACATAGCTCGGCATTGAGTACAGATGAGCGATCCCCCAAAGAAGTTTTAAAAACCTATTTTCTTTGGAGTCACGCCTTCTAAACTTGACTTCATTTTTCCAGCTGCATCTAGAAGGGTGTGTGCATGTGTGTTTATCTTCAGACCTTTCCCTGTTTCCTTGGAGCAGGAGTCGGGCCAGAGCTCACATTCTTCACCCTGTCTTGCAAAGAAGTGTTTGGGGGAGAATTGTTTTTCCTTTGCTCTTCACTGGATTTTTTTTTTAATACAATAAGTTCTCTTCCCAGAGCCTCTTCTAAGATGGCAAATTGAGTTGAATTTCAGCCAGACCTTAACTAGTGAACAGCATCGTTAACCAATCACCTTCACCAAGAGCCTTGACATTAACATTTTTCTAACATTGAGTTAGGAAAACCATCAGAACTACAGAGGAAATACAGTCATTTGAATGTAAAAATCAACAGTTAATTTCCACACAGTCAAGTTTCTGAGATTTTTCTTCAGCAATAAGGAAATAAAAACCACATGGAAAGAGGGTAAATATTGTGATAAGATAAATGGTAATTCCTTAATGAAAAGCAACTCATAATCACCCCCCTTTTCTTTAAAAAGCCAAACAAGAAAGATAATATTTTAGGGCTGCTTTTTTTTAAAAAATAAAAATCTCTTTGTTAAAAGGCCAATTTTGTGTAAATGCCTGTTAATAAGAGCTTTTATCATGTAAAATCCCAAGGTTCCTTCGGTCCATTATCTACAAGTTGGAAATAAAAATCACATGTCATTGAAACCAAACATCTGTTTTTAGGGAACTGTACTGTACAACTCCAGGATTTCTGTTGCCTTGTATTTTAAACAATCTTAAAATCTCTTGTATGACATAACACTTATTTATTCATCTTCATATGTTCCTTGACTGCCTATTAAATGCTCTTAGTCAGTGTCCTAGATGGAGTTGGAAAAACACATGTTTCTGAACCTCAGAGTTGAGAGACTGGAAGGAAAGAACCATTTCTTACGTTACTATTAACTTAAGTATTTAATAATCTCTGCTATATCATTAACACATCGAAGGTAGGGTTAAAACAAGTATACAGTTGCTTATGTTCTCATTGGTACCTAACACAGTCTTCCAGATACTAGATGCTCAATTCATGTTGGTTAGCACTATGTTAAAGAAATTACTTTATTTGACAATTGACTTTTTGTTCAAAACACTGTGCAACCATACAGTAATAGTACAGAGATTCTCATCAAAAGCCAGTTTTTTTATGTCTTCATTTCTCTGAAACTTTATTCAGGTATCCTGTGGAGCCAATTTTCCCTGTTTTAGAATTAAAACTCAGGCAGACCCCATGAGTTTGTCACATTATTCTTAGATCTTATCACCGCTTCAAGTCATAGTGTCTCAAGGCATTAGTTAGACTGTCCAGCCGTGGATAAGAATTAAAGCTTGAAATTGACATAGGTTAAGTATTTCCTTCCCCAGGTCAGAATGGATTTAGTCTGAATCAGAGCTCAATTCCTACCTTCCTTGTTATTTTAATAGTTTCTATTTGTTCCTGCCGAGTCTGACAATTAAGTTTGCGAACTTGTTGCAATGGTGTTGCTAACCTTTTTTGATATCAGAGAAATTATTCATTATGCATTTGTACCAACTGGACAAACAGTTAACCAAGTTTACTATTTGGAAGTGCTGAAAAGGCTGCATGAAAAATTTAGATGACCTGAACTTTTTACCAATAATTCGTGACTCTTGCATCACGACAATGCACCAGCTCACACGGCACTGTCTGTGAGGAAGTTTTTAGCCAGTAAACAAATAGCTGTATTGAAACACTCTCCCTATTCACCTGATCTGGCCCCCAGTGACTTCTTTCTTTACCCAAAGATAAAGGAAATATTGAAAGGAAGACATTTTGATGACCTTCAGGACATCAAGGGTAATACAGCAACAGTTCTGATGGCCATTCCAGAAAAAGAGTTCCAAAATTGCTTTGAAGGGTGGACTAGGTGCTGGCGTCAGGTGCATAGCTTCCCAACGGGAGTACTTTGAAGGTGACCATGGTGATATTCAGCAATGAGGTATGTAACACTTTTTCTAGGATGAATTCACAAACTTAATTGTGAGACCTCGTATGTGTCTGTGTTGAGGAGGCAGGCAAGAGAGATAAGGACACCTAGCTTACCTGGCCATGTTCCATCATCTCTGGGCCATGCAGATGAGTAATGCTGTTAGTCACTGTCTCTCATGGTACTGTATGGAATCTTTGACAGTTCGCCACAAGGCCTTTCTCTACTATAGCTCTCCTTTCTCAGTCCTGACTGTCTGTGGTACATCTCCAGCTGCTTTCTGCTGCCTCTTCCTTGCCTTCTCAAGGGGTATATGGACAAGCTACAAAGAGACTTCCATACCAGCTCCCTCAGAAGTGGGGCCTTCATCTGTTTTCAAATGAACGAGAAAAACTTTGTCACTTCTGCCTTGAAAGTGTAGGGCAAGAAATACTTTTTCTCTACCCTCTTAGGTTCTATGACTGAGGTGTGTGAATTAAACTGATCAAAGACAGATTAACAAGAGAAAAAGCATATAATTTTCTTGATGTTGATATTTTTATGCAGCACAGGGAGCTTCATAAAAAAAGTAAAAACCCCAAAGGAATGGTTAGACCTGAGGACTTATATATCTTTTTAACCAAAAAGTGATAAATTGTGGAGACATGACAAGACAAAGGAAAAAGGAGCTTGGGCTAGGGACAGTAAATTATGGGAAAGTGAGTGGGAAATATATGGAGGAAACAAATAGAAGATATGGGTTATTTTGGTAGGGTTTGTTTATAAAGACGCATCTCAGCAACCACTCCCCATCTCCAGTGATAAGAATGTTCTCCTCCTGGTACAGGGAGTGCACATGTCTCATGGGAAATTGATGCCCTGCTTTTAGGTAGAAAGGGGGTGGGCTGAGAACCTTCCTACATCTGCCATTTCTCAATTGCCTTCAACTCATAATAATATGTCAAAATGGCATATTTTGGGGTGATATATTCTGTTCCCCTTCAACAGAATCTCAAGGGGCAGGAGTCCCAGGAGCACAGGGCTCTCCTGGGATGGCCTCCTAAATTATGAGTCTTGCTGTTTCTTGTGAATTCCTGTTTCTGGGTAAATCTTGAGTTTCCAAGCAAGAATCATACTGTGTCCATAATGTGTTTTAGCTTTCTCATAAGATTTGCGCTATGACTGCTGTGTCCTTAATGCAGGAAATACATTTTGGAGCTTTCTGAAAGTTTCTTTTGAAATCTCTCCTCCCCCAATCTCACACACACACACACACACACACACACACACACACACACACACACTCTCATATATCCACACATACACACACTGAGTATGGGCTTAGAAAGTAGCAAGGCTTTCCTTCGTTACAGAGGGAAAGTGCTTACAATACACCAATAGTTCTCTCCAAAAAAAAAGTGTCTCCTAACTGCCAGATCATTTTTAGATGCTTTACCACCTTGAGGGCTAGCGGTGTGGTAGGACAGTTTCCATCTCATCCTAATTTTCTTATAAGGAGAGCTTCATGTTGTGCCTCCAGACAAACTGAGGCAGAAGGTCTGGATCTAAGATCCCAGCTGTGGAACCGACTCTGGGTTTACCAGTCCCTTGGTTTGCTTCCTCTCCGGGTTCCCATGTGTGCAAGGAACAGTTTGGCCTTGTTTATCTGTAAGGGAGAATTATCCAAATAACATGTATTTCTTGCAGCATGTTCTAATGGGACAATGGACAGTAATAGCAATTAGTTTTTCATGCCCCCTGAAAATACTGAGTATAAAAACTGTTTGGGGCTTGATGATAATGGTTTATGGAAGAAACATGGAAGCCATCTCACCTGCTCATAGGCTGAAAATCTTTTCATCCAGAACAAGGTAGGTAAACAACACTCTGTGAGCCAAATGTGACCCACCACCAGTATATTTAAATAAAGTTTTATTGGCACACACACATGCTCATGTGTTTATGCATTGTCAATAGATTCTTCAGTGCTACAATGACAAGATTACATAATTGCAACAAAACCTATATGGCCTAAAATATTTACTATTTAGCCTTACAGAGGAAATGTTTATGATTTAAAAAGACTCCCAAGTCAATTACTATGTTAAATACACAGGAAGCCCATCTACCTGAATGGTTCTTTTTCCAGATGATAAAATAAGGGGGAAAAAACCTATTCCATTTTAGTTGTATTGCTTTGCTGAGAAACAAGGAGTCTTGCTGCGACTTCCATCCTAGGACTTGTTTCACTTGGTTTTTCTTGAGTTGTAGTATTTCTGGATTTCTTTGGGTTGTAACTTTTTTTCTTTTTGAAACTGTGGGTATACCTTCTATTTATTTGTCTAACAAACATTATTTGAAGGCCCGCCACAAGGCAGGCGCTGAGCTAAGTCTTAGGGATGTAACATGAAGCAGATCAAGCGAATTATTGCTCACTCACGTCTCTTGGGATCTAGTGGAGGTTGTGTCAGTAAGTGGGAGGTTAGGAAACCCTGGATGAAGTTACAGAAACCAGGACAGAGCCAAACACAAGACGTTACAGGATGTTACAGAGCTGAGGAAAGGGCATCTAATGCAGTTTTGTGGGGTTGCTCAGGGTGCGCCCAGGGAGGCCTTCTGGGAACAGTGCCAAAGGGGAGATCTGAAGGCTGAGTAGAGGCTTCACAGCCGTAGGGAAATTACAGAAAGAAAAGCTCTTTTTAAGTAGAGGAAACAAACAAAAAAAACCCCGCAAAAACCTAAAAGGAGACATGCGATAATGAATTCGAGAACTAGACAGAGCAACGCTTCCCAAACTTTTTCACTTAATGGAACCTCTAGAAAATGATAACATGTATATGTCATTGTATAATATTAGTCAGCTTCATCAGAGAAACAGAACCAATAGGTTGTGTATATATAGAGAAAATGATTATTAGGTGGAATTGGCTCAAATGATTATGGAGTTTGGCAAGTCAAAAGTTTGCATGGGGAGCCAGCAGGTGGGAAACCCAGAACAGCGGACGCACTGCAGTTCCAGTCTGAAGGCCGGCAGGAGGGAGACCCAGAAGGGCTGATGTCCCAGCCTGAGTCTGAAGGCTGTCTTCTATAGAACCAGGAAGAACTGGTATTGCAATAAAGCCCAAAGTCAGTCTGCTGGAGAATTCTCTCTGACTAGAAGGAAGCCACCCTTTTTGGTCTATTCAAGCCTTCAGCTGATTGGATGAGGCCCACCTACATTGTGGGGAGCTTTACTCAAAGTCTACTGATTTAAATGTTAATCTCAAACAAAAATACCCTCACAGAAATACCCAGAATAGTATTTTACTATGTATTTGAGCACCTTGTAGCTCAGCCAAGTTGGCATATATGATATATGATTAACTATCATAGTCACTTTAGTGCAAATAAAAGAGGTTGTTTGTAGCCCAAGCCTGGGCGTTAGATCATCCTGGGTTATGAGAACATCTGTATTTCAGCACATCTGTAATCCTCTTGTCAGGATTGGATGATTTTGATTATATTAGGAGAAAATTACAGACTCATTGGAGGGTTTTACTCTTTGAACTTTTATGATTTGTTTAGACTGAGATTGTAGCAGGTGAGATTGACTACAGGTAAATTTGGTTATAGAATTGACTACAGGTAAATTTGGTTATAGAAAGACACACTACCACCAAGGAAATGCATTTTTTAAAAGTGTTTAGCACCTTAGTAGGGTCACTGTGTGCTTTGTCAGCCTTATTCACACTTCACTACACTGCCTCCCTAGACATACCAGGAAATGGAAGTGTATTTATTGTCAACTATCTGCTTGCTATTTTGAAGAATATTATCTATCAAGCCTCACTACTGCCCAGTCAGATAGATATTATTATTCCCATTTTCAGAGATGAGGAAGGAGGCTCAGAAAGTTGAAATAATTCTTCAGAGTTCCAGAGCTAAAAAGTTGCAGAACCAGGATCTAAAGGTGTGGTTACAGGTGTGTACACCTTGACCAGGTAGAGAGGAAGGTAAGACTGTTCGGAGGAAAGAAAGCAGTGTTCTGCAGGGCCAGCAGTACGAGCTCAGGGAACCGTGAGAAGCTTGTTTTAACTGTAGATTGGCGCATTCCACAGCATAGACTAGGTATTAATGCGAATTGCATGATGGCTGGATATCATGTTCAAATAAATTTGGAAAATGGGGAGGAAGGGGATTAAATTTATTTTAAAAAAATTTAAGACCCCATGAGGATCCTAATGCATTTCTGAGTCTCTAAAATAGGTTTATGGTACTCCAAAAAGCACTAGTGTGCCCCAGATAAGATAGTGATGCCCCGGGGGATAAGGAGACAGTTCAGTCTGATCTGCCATCTAATGACACCTGTGGGTCAGGGAAAGTGAGGCATTGTTTGGTCACCTTATTATGATCAATTCTCTGTGAATAATAAAAATAAGTGATTAATTTTTGTTTTCAAATTATTTTTTCTAGCATTTTAATATGAAAAATCTCAAATATTTGAAATTATTCTTTAAAATAAACACAAAAATGTTGTTACCCATATTATCAATCACCTACATTCTACTGTTAATGTTTTTCTAACTTGCTTTATTTTATAGCTATGCCTGTATCTTTTCCTCAGTCTATCCAGCTAACTTTTTAGTTTTTTTTTTTTTTAGGGGGTTGGCTAGGGTTGGCAGAAATGATACTGTATTCCTGTGTGATTATGTTAAATTTGAGATGCTTATAGATTACTCAGATGTTGAAAATCCGTGACCAGAGGGAAATAGAGATGTGAAAGTGGTAAGGTTACACAGAAATAGAGATGGGGGTTGGAACCATAGGAAAAGAGGACATTTCACAAGGGTAATATATAGATATATATAAATATATATATA
>NW_017731417.1:438691-447419 GCF_001890085.2 Hipposideros armiger | reverse complement strand
ATATATATATATATATATATATATATATATATATTTCCCTTGTGAAATATATATAAAGAAGACAGTTGGGAACACACCATAAGGAAAATCCAAGTTTACAGAGTGACTACAGAGGAAAGAATAAAGAATTGGATAAATCAGGTTAAGCTGAATGCTACTAATAAAATATGGGTGGCTTAACCAAATAGATCCTAAATCCTTGCCCATGACACAATCCAGTGAAGGCCAACAGAGGGGCTCTGCTGGACATGATCACTGCGTTCTCCTTTCTTGTGACCTTGCTGTCTTTTGCATCATCAGTGACTTGACCCCTCCATTTGACTTTCAGTAAGGAAGAGAGTAAGGGTTGTGTCTGGGAAGATTTTACTGATGAGGTCTAGAAGTGGCTCACATAACTTCCACTCATATTCCAGCGCCAAAACTCAGTCACATGACCACATGGAATTATAGAGAGGCTAACAATTGTGGCCTGTGTGTGTGTCCAGGAAGAAGAGGTGCACTCAGATATTACAAGAGTTCTAGCAATCTCAGTCACAAGAAAGAATAGCCGGAGAGGAGGAGGGGAGCCGGCCTTGCCAGGGGAGCCAAGAAGAAGTGAGAGATTTACGCTACCTAAGTTTCACTCTATTATGTTCAGATAACGTAAGTTCTTCAATGAGGCTTCAGCATTTACCATTTCAGTTATTATTGACTTTAATAAAAGGAGTTTTATTGTAGCGGTTGAAGGAGTAGATAAGGGGATAAAAGAATGAATAGGAGAAGTGGAGAGAGCAGGTATAGATTTTTAAATGTTGGTATTGAATGGAGTGAAATCAATGGAGTTATAGGTTTGATGAGTTAAAAGAAAAAAATATAAGTTTTCTTTTTCTTTTAAGAATGGGATGAGCATATCTATAAGGGTGAGAGGGAAAATGAAGTGGAAGAGGGATAAAATCGGTAGAGCAAGTTTTTAATCTCTAGCTCAATAAAATCAGCTTTTAAAGGAGAAAGACAGCTCTTATTTAGAGATATATTTAAAGGTCATATACAAATGAATATCTAAGATGATGAGAGAGTAGCCAGTGTTTCCAAAATGCATTTGATTGGTGTTGGAGGAGAAGGAAAGGGAAAGTGGGGACATTGAAACTTGATAAACCCTATGTTACAGGAGATATTGGAGCTATGCTCAAGTTCTCTGAAAGGGACCAGTGGAGAACTGAGGAAAGTTAGGGATATCTGGAAGAGCCTCACTGGGGACGAATGAGAAAGAAAAGTAAAAAAAGCATTCAGATACTGTAGAAGTTAGATACCCTACTGTTGTAATAATGACATGAAGACTTATATGATTTCTTGCAGAATCTGGGACCAGAAGGGATATAGGGTAGGAAATGGAGTATAAGAAGAAAAGGGGCTTCAAAGGTGAAAGCAAAGGATTCATAAAAGAGCATCCATCCTTCGAAAACATCTAAAAAGGTTTGTCCCTGAGGAAAGTGATTGAAGTATTCAATGGTGATATTGAGGCCAAAGAAGACAGATGATTCTCCTCTTGGTACATTAAAGAACAACGTTGTTCCCTGCATGAATGGGACACCTGCATCAGAGTGACTTGAATGTGAATTTAAAATGGAGATGTGAATCTGAGAGAAGGGCCTGGCAACTTGCCTTGCCAGGAAGCTCTGAGGAGACTCTTGGACACGGACATGGAAAAATGCCCGTTAGAGGCCACGGTCACGGTCTGGGCAAGTGTGTGAAGGGAAAGGAAATAAGATCGATGGTCACAGCCCTTCTTTCCCAGCAGAACTTCGGCTGCTGTTTGCCTCCTGTTTATCCATTGATCTAATTGTCAGGAATAGCTGCGTGTACTTTCCAGGCACACAAAGGCTTGTGTGTGTGCTGAGAATGGGTTCCTACCAGAAAGGGAGGAGTGATTTCAGAGTTAGATCTAGGCAAGGTATTTTCCCTTTGTTTGCTGAAATTGTCCAGGAGGAAAGCCCTGATTTAGATGTGTGAAAAGGTAACACACACACACACACACACATGCACACACACACACACACACACACACACACAAGGAAATGGAATCAGGGATGATCGAATCCCCAACCAATAAGCATTGTGAGGGCCGGAAGGGCTTAACGGTTGTCCAGGGAATCATTTCAGTGGCCTTCCCCTGCTAGGGGAGAAGAGAAAAAAACATTTATGTGCTTTGGAACTCATCGCTGTCCCCTTTTCAAAAGAAAAGTGAACCACAAGGCACACGCTATCACACTGAATGTGGCTGCGTTTTTTCTTCTGAACTGGGAAAATTCAAATTGCTCAGTATTAATCATTGCTCCGTGCATCCTCTCACACATTTATTCATGTAGTCAATCAGTATCTTTGGGTGCTTTCCTGATGCCAAGTAACAGACTCTGTGCTTTGGACAAAAGCTGGCATAAAACACAATCCCTATCCTGGAGGAAGTCAGGGTACAGTCTGGGAAGGAGACAGGGAAAGGCATAGCGGCCGTAGGGTGCGAACCAGCCATCACTGTGGTGCATGCAGGGCACCGAGGCCTCGCTGAGCAGAGGGGAGCACAGCGCGATGGACAGGGAAGGTGTTAGTTTGGACTTGACATACGCATAGAGGTTCCCTGGGCATTCTCTGCTGTTCAGGAGATGAAATGAATATGCAAGCCGGGACATAGTTCAGGCAATATATTTGTGCCATTTGTGTAAGGATGATTTTTGACAGGGTTTGACATTTTATTATTATTATACCTTTCTTTTACCAGAATTTACTACAAAAGAGCAAGATTGGCATGAAGCAAAACAAACAAAAAATTGGCCTTTCTTTACCTAATAACCAGCAGAAAGGAAGCTTGGGTATGTGTATATTAGCCTTCCAACCACCCAAGCAAAATAACTGGGGACCTGGGTAATTGTTGGGTCTGAGGGTGTCAATCAGGGACCGTCTCGGTGGTGGGATGCCCAGCTGAAAGAAGGCACGAGGCAGACTGTGTGCCATAAATGCAGCAGCAGCAGCTCTTTACTGATCCGAGGCCAGGGCCAGAGAGAGCACGCTCTCCAAAATGGGAGCAGGGTTTTATACCCTCATACAAACAACAGGTGCATGGTGCCAGCACACATGCACAGGAAGGAAATTTACAAGCAATTAACAGAACAGGACAACAGAAAATGTATATCAGCGAGCCGTTTCCTCCCCTCTGTCCTACCCAAGGGGGAGGGGCAGGCCGGTCTCCAAAGCCTGGAAACATTTCCTAACTGAAAGGCCCTAGCACCTGGATCCTACAGGGTTTGGGACCGCATCTTTTCTCTGAGGACCATACCCTAGACCCAAAGATCACAGCAACAGTACAGGACACAGCACCTGAGTCCTTTGGGGCCCACCCCACAGTCCAGTCCAGGACGGCTTGCACCTGCTCTATACAGCGAGGGGCCTGCTCTAGCATTTCCCGCGCTCCCCAGTCGTCAACCATCCCCACCCATTGTTCACTGGTAGCCCAGCAAGGGCGGGGTGTTGTGGTTTCCGCGTCATAGAAGCATATCCACTGCTTTCCGTCGCGAGGTCCGGTATCTGGTCATCCGCCAGGAGCGCAGTCCGGTCCAGTTTGAGGCTGTAGCTGGTGTAATGCGCCTCGGGAGTCCTTCAGCCGCAGATGTGGGGAGCTCAGTGCACACCCAGCACTGGGAGACGCTGTGCACCTGGGCAAAGACATGGGCCCAGGCCAGGATGCGTTGCCTGCGCCTTGGCTGGAGGATAAGTCAGTAAGGAGACAGAGACCATGAACGGCAAATCTCTGCCTTTAGGCAGCACGCAAGCCGCTTTCCCGTCCTGGGAAAAGATGGTAGCCGCCAAGGGCAGGGCTCCTGGACAGTGATACCACACGGCTTCCCCCAAAACTGTAGGGGAAGGCAAGTCCACTTCCTGGACCTGCAGCAAAGGCAAAGGCCACAGGGCCAATGCAAAGGTACCCCGTAGCAAGGTCCCTCCTCTGTCTCATGGCAAGGTGACCTCCAAGGGGGTTGGCCAGGAGCACAGCAAAGGCTGGCCTAGCAGTCCACGACCAGCGCAAGGCCCCCATGGTCCCACCAAGGCAACCCAGGGCTCTTGGGAGACAACAGTCTTCCATGGCCAGGTCCAGGTTCGTGTCTGGCCTTTAGCCAGAGCTTCCCAGGTCGGCAAGAGCAGAGCTTTCTGCTGTACTTGGGGCAAGTCTAGGGACTTGTTGGACCCGGCACTACCTTGAGGGCATGTGGCAACCCCGTGCCACTCTATCTAGCGGTGACTGGCCCGTGTTTCATGGCTGCTCGTTTAACAGCCACAGCACTAGTGGTACCCGGGATGCCCGTTGCTTCCACGGGCTTGTCCCTCCAGGGTGCTGGGCTTTTCCTTCAGCTGCCCGTTGAAGCACTCTATCATACCCGCGGCCTGTAGGCGATAAGGAATGGGTAGTTGCCACTCTATGTCCTGTTCCTTACCCACTGCTGAGCTCATTGTCCCATAAAGTGGGTTCTTCGGTCACTCGAGATGGTGAGCGGCCGCCCATACGCAGTGCTCAGCTGCTCCAGGGCACCTATGTTGTCCTGTTGTGAGGCGGTGGGAGTAGGCCACGCAATTCCCAAGCCATTGCAGACTCAACTGCCGTGAACAGGTACCGCTTTCCCGCAGCTTGGGGAAGAGGCTCCACATAGTCCACCTGCCACACCTTTCCAGGCTGAGTAGGCAACTGCCGCCTACGGGAGGGGGTGGTGGTGGCTGGCACACTAGGGACATGATTGAACAACCTCTGTGGTGTCTGCCACTGTCAGAAGCATGCCCCAGCGCTGGGCCATTTGGCACATGGTCCGCGGGCCTACATGCCCTAGTTTCTGGTGTAACCAAGGGCCCCTAATGGCATCCTTCATTGCCAAAGGAGAGAGAAGACGGGCAGGGCAGGCTTGTGCCAGCGCGTCTGCTGCGTCGTTCCCAGGGGAGGACAGCTTATGGCCCGGGACGTGGTAAATCGTAGCCACCTGGCTTTACCCCGTGTCCACAGATCCTCCCAGAGGGCGTGTCCCCACAGGGGGTGCTGTCCTATCATCCACCCCTGGGTGGCTCAATGGGGCTGTCACAGGGTGAGACCCTGGAACACTGCCCAGCTGTCAGTGCAGACATGCATGTCTCCTGCCTTGTGCATGAGCACCAGCCAGACAGCCCTGAGCTCGGCCCATTGGCTACTCTGGCCTGGGCCAGTGTCATACCAGAATTCCTCTGATTCTGGCTATAACCCCACTGCAGTCCAAGTAGTGGGCTGGCCCCGACAGGAGCCATCCGTGTACCATGCCCCATTAAGGAGAGGTGGCTTTCCTTCCTTGTACGGGCTGGCCACCTCTACAGTGTTCTGGAAGTGCCTCTTCTTTGTCTGCCCAGAAGGCCACTGGGCCCAGCCGCTCATGGAGCTGTTGGGACAGCGGATTGGAGCTAAACGTGGCCCATTGCTTCAAATATGCTACCCATTGAGTCAGTGTGGGAATTTGGGCCACCCCTGTCCTGGGCGCCCTGAGCCATGACCGCAGGCAACCCTCAACCAGGTATGTGGACTGCACCGTCACAGGTGCAGGACCTGTGATGGCCTCACAGGCCACTAGGGCTGTGTAAATGGCCGCTAGCTGCTTCTCAATTAACGAGTACCTCTGCTCAGCTCCCTTCCAGGGTTGAGACTAGAAACCCAAGTGCACCTTCCTGGTCCCATGGGTCTGCCATAGACCTCAACCAAAGCCCTCCTCCTGCACCTGGACCATCAGCAGGTATGGAAGGGCAGGGTTAGTGACCCGCAAGACCTGGGCTTGAGCCACAGCCCATTTGGCAGCCGTAAAGGCTTCCTCCATCCTGGAGGTCCAGTCCCACACTGCACCCCACTTCATCAAGCCATGAAGGGGATGTGTGATGGTCACCAAGTAGGGTACGAACACCTGCCAATACCCCCAAGAGTCCCAAAAAGATCTGGAGCTGTTTCTTCATTTCCGGGTGCGGATAGGCCTGGATCATGTCAATGACAGCCTTCAGCATAACCTTGGTCTTACCCGACCAGATAACTCTCAAGAATTTGACAGGCAATCCAGGCCCTTGGACATTGTCCTCACTGACAGCCCATCCCCAGTCGTTAAGTGCCGCTCTGAGGGCCTTCGCCTTGTTCTCTAGATCTGTAAGAGAACCAGAGGTTAACATTATATCATCAGTATAGTGGAATAGAGACACCGCTGGGGCATGTTCCCAGGTGGCCAAGTCCTGGGCCACAAGTCCATGGCAGATCGTCGGTCTGTGCAGGTACCACTGCGGCAGGACCACAAATGTCCATTGTCGTCCTTCCCAAATGGAGGCAAACTGCTCCTGACTCTCCGGCACAATGTCGATGGAGAAAAAGGCGTTTGCCAATTCCGCAACATAATGGTACCTCCCCAGTGTCAAGGACAGACGGTCCATGAGGTCCATTATGGAGGCGACAGCGGCATGCAGGGGCAGCGTCACCTTGTTCAGTTCCCGGTAGTCCAGTCAGGCGCCAAGTGGTATCCGGCTTGCGGAACGGCCACCCTGGAGAATTGAATGAGCTGTGAGTGGGGCGTATTATGCCCGCCTCCTCCAGCTTCAGGATCGTCAGGCTGATCTCCTCATGTCCTCCTGGGAGGCGGTACTGGCGCACACGAACTGTCCTGGCAGGACTTGGCAGGACGACGGGCTTGTGGTGCAGGTGCCCTTGGACCACTGTTTTCACAGCTCATATTGGTAAGTGGAATTCACCCTGTGTGGTCTGCACTGCAAGACCCTGCAACACATCCACCCCTAGTATGTACTCCGCAACTGGGGAGATGTACACCACGTAGGCCCGTGGGGCTAAGTGTCCGATGTCCCAAACCACAGTTGCCTGCCGCACCTGTATATAGCAGCCTCCATACCCCTCTATGTACGCTAGGGGGCCTCCAAACCAGCCTGGATTGCTGTACAACAGGGTGCTGTCAGCACCCGTGTCCATCAGTGCCAACTCATGCTGCACATTGCGGGGGGACCAATGAATGCTCAGTTCCACATGAGGCCTCCGGCCTCCCGGCTCCCCCACCAGCTGTGTCCCTCTCCCGATCCCTAGTCAAAGAAGTCCTGCAGCTGCACTTCGCAAGCAGCAACCTTTGGCGGCTTGGGGAACTTCTGTTCCAAGCTCAACTGGTTCCAGAGGGCCAACAGCACCTCATTGGGGTGCTGTTTGATCTTAGCTTCCACATGCCTGCTGCCGGGGGATCAAACCACATTTGCCTCCGGCTCACTTTGACAGGACCCGCTGCCGCTGGGTGGGTGGGGGCTCCATCTTCCACCCTGCGGGTGAGCCCTGGGAGTGGTTTTGACAGTCCAACCCCTCCCCCCACTTTGTCCTTCCGCTGGATTTCCACATCACCCAGCCTAGCCATAGCTGTCATGACCTCATGAATGGGACGATCCACAAAGGGGGTCAAAATGGCAGCCATCGGGCCAAAGGAGCCTGCCGGGCCGGATGTAAAGGTTAGGTCCTTCATCTGTGTGGTGAACACTTCCTCATCAGGGCTATTATAGCACTCCCGAAAGATCATCTGGCACATGCCCACCTCCCTGATGATTTGCACCAGGTCCGTGTACGTGGACCATTTGCTGACCACCTCCGGCAGCTCCCCTGGTTCTGTCCAGACCACGCGGGCTGCCGACATGAGCCAGTTGATCAGGTAGTGATTACCCTGGTCATTTCCCACCAAGCGCTGGACACTCTGCAGGTGCTGGCGGAGGGAGGGTATCAGCGTGATGGAGGTGAGTTGGGCCATCTCACCGGGGACAGCTCCGTGCCCTTGGCCTCATTGTCCCACAGTCGCAGCAGCCAACCGGGTATGGTCTCTCCGACCCATTGGCGAACCTGCTTAGCCAACTCCCGGAGCTCAGCCGACGTATACGCCATATAAATCATGTGCTGTTTGACCTCCGGTGCCCCGGCAGGGCCTCCTCCCGGGGCTATAGGGCTGGTCATGCTCTATCTGCCGTTTGATTACCAAGCAGGCCTGGAGCATGACTTGCGTTGAGCTCAGGTTGTGACGCAGGGTGGGTGAAAAACTGGGAGCCTACCTGGCCTTCCAACGCCTTCTCCAGGGCATGGACCTGTTGCTGCAGCACCTCCCGAGCCTGCTTCAGCTGCTGCACTTGCCGCATCTGATCGAGTAGGGTGACCGCTTGCTTCCGCAAGATGGAAAGGAGCAGCCATGCAACCCGCCCCACTGACTCGCGGTGGGCCATGGGTATGCTCGTCTCCATGTGGTCTAACGCCTCCCGTCTAGTCTCCGCTGTGGGCTCCACTGCCTCCCAGTCCTCAAGAGGGGCCCGCACCATGAGGAATTCAGCGACCGGGTGCCACAACGGGGTCGAGGGCCACATAGTGGAGTCCTCCCCCGAGCGCTTTGGAGCAGCAGGGCAGTCACTCACTAAATTCTGCCTCCGACTACGCCAAATGTGGGGTCCGAGGGTGTCAATCAAGGTCTGTTTTGGTGGTGAGATGCCCAGCTGAAAGAAGGCACGAGGCAGACTGTGTGCCATAAACGCAGCCACAGCTCTTTATTGATCCGAGGCCGAGGCCAGAGAGAGCATACTCTCCAAAATGGAAGCGGGGGTTTTATACCCTCATACAAACAACAGGTGCATGGTGCCAGCACACATGCACAGGAAGGAAATTTACAAGCAATTAACAGAACAGGACAACAGA
>NW_017731417.1:436728-437688 GCF_001890085.2 Hipposideros armiger | reverse complement strand
GCTTATGATAGCCTTACATCATGATAAACCCATCTTAAATTGAAACATCATTAGTCAAAAATGAGTTTAATGAACTTAACCTACCAAACATCACAGCTTAGCTTTGCTTACCTTGCACATGCTCAGAACACTTACATTAGCCTACAGTTGGGCAAAATCATGTAACACAATGTATACATTGTACAGTATCAATTATTTGCCCTCATGATCACTTGGCTGTCTGAGGGCTGTGGCTCACTGCCACTGCCACTGCCAGGCATCATGAGAGAAGAGCATATCGAATATCACTGGAAAAGATCAAAATTCAAAATTCAAAGTATGTTTCTACTGAATGCATATTGCTTTCACACTATCATAAAGTAAAAAAATTCTAGGCTGAACCATGATACATGGTGGAACCATTGTATGTGCTGACTGAAAAACAAATATTTGGTAATTATATATATTGCATAAGAATATTTCTGAAAAGAAATGGATACAGCTGCTAAACAAATATATACACAAATAAATTGTGACAGTTTTTTCCTCTCCAATTTTCAAAACTGTGTTTTCATCCAAACACGGAGCAATTTGGTCTCCTTCTTCCCATGAGGACCTTGAGGGCTAAATTCAACGTCTTGCTCCAAGAGTTAAGGTGAAGGGCCAAATAGCCCTCCAATAGAATGGGGCACAGTTATGAAACTTGATTCCCATCAGCATTAGAATAACAATTTGCAGAAATGTGAGGGGTAAATCTTGGGCAGAACCGAGGTGTTCAAGTCTGTGTATCAGTAGGGAAACCCCACCCCCTGGTGCAGTCATTGTTGATGCTCTATGATGATGACGGATGCTACCAATTACCTTGGGAAGTTCCTGGTATCTTTGGTTGGGAATGAGAGTTGCTTTTCGTTTCCCCATGTGTTTCAGACCACTTCCTATTCAAAGACCACAAATGGGATAATTATGAAAATAGATTCTCTT